>NC_059327.1:9920000-10157500 GCF_018350155.1 Leopardus geoffroyi | reverse complement strand
CAACATTAAAAAAATCTAATAAATATGTAGAGCAATCTTAGGTAAGGTAAAAATTGAAGTTTTTCTATCACACATGCTTGGAAGAATGAAATAAAATTTTCTCAAAATTCAGTGTAAAAGGTTACTTCTCAAAGGTGCCCTTTATAGTCTCTGAAAGAGAGCTTAACAGGAACATAGATTGCCAAACTGCCTCAGTGCACTGATACTCCATGATTGACTTACTGTGACAAATAGTAAATGAGATTTTTTTAAAGACCACAATGCCACAGTGACTAGTTTTTCTGCCCCAAGCATCGTAGGTAACACAGAGGCCAAAATATGTCTTTTTTTCTTTTTGAGAAAGAAACATCACTTTTATTTTATCAACACAAGAGATTAATTCCAGCACAGCTGATCTCCATGAATACATTTTCCTTCAGACATTGCCAAGGTCAATGGAATTTTGACTTGTCTGGTGCATTTGTGCCAGATATATAGCTTAAGCCTTCCAAAAGCAAATATAACTCACAATCTATCAAGTTTGCTTTTTAAAGTTCAAGTTGAGTATTTCTATTTCTAGCTCAGCCTTTACAAGCTCCCCTGGTTTTTTTCTCCTTGCCATATTCCTTGCCTTTTTTTTTTAATGGCCCTAAGACTTTGGATTATATTGGTTCAGATTTTTTTTTTTTTTAGTGAACATTAAAATAAGATGAAAAGATTATTGGATTAAGGTGGTAAATATGAATGTGCATTTTCCAAGCATAAACTCGCATTGATGATTATCTTAATTAGGATAATACTGTAATGAAGAAATTAGTTTTCTGTGTCAGTGTGTGGCAAAATATATGATTCAACGGCCTTGGTAGAGCACGTGATTTATGTGATTGGTTTGTGCATATTTTTAAATGGATGGCTTCAAGCAATATAAAAAGTACAATAATGAAATAGAATAATGTGCAGAGCTGAAAAATAAAAGTATTGAACTTACATATTTTACTTCATTTGGCTTCAAACTACATTTAAAGTTCCAGACGTTTATCTTCACATATTCGGTCCCTTTGAAAATACCTTTAAGGTTTAGTGATTTATGTTGTATCCTCATGAAGGGCTCCATTGAAGCTGTTCCTCCAAAGTCCCCAATTCCCATACACCCAGTTAAACAAAACAATTCTGAGCTTTGACGTATAAGATTTCTATCGTATATATCAAGAGTAAAATAAGATTGCGTCCATCTGTGGTGGTATATTAATAAATGAATATTACTTTATTTTTGGTGAGAAACTCTTCTTCAATACATGAACTTTTTTTCTCAATGCACAGTATAAACATTTTACAGTGTTCCTGTGGAGATGATGATCTGTAGTAGTGCAACTGAGAGATTTTAAAAATGGGAATTTCAGACATTGAAGGAGGAAATAATACTACAGAGGCTAATCAGGGAGATAATTTGGCTCTCTCATTGTTTCGTTCAAAACATCTGTTACACCTTTCCTATATTTTGATAACAGAACCTTTCATTCACTTTGGGAATCACCCCTCCGGTACATTGATGTGGTCTACAAAAGAACCTTCAATATAAGAAACACCATGGTAGAATTCTGAGGCCAGTGTGTACTATCCCCTTGGGCATCAGTTTGAGTTGAGAAAATGGCCTTTGACCAAATCTGAGACAGTCAGATTTATTTTAATGGATTAAAAGGAATATAGAAAAAGATGACATTTTTTAAAAGATTATTTATAGTAAAGCCTAGCTCTTCTAGTGACAATGTGTGCCACTCTGTAGAGACCTCTTTCAAGAGAATGGAATCTAGGGACACCTGGGTGACTCAATCGGTTGACTGTCCAACTCTTATGTCGGCTCAGGTCATGATCTCATGGTCATGGAATCAAGCCCTTCATTGGGCTCTGCACTGGGTGTGAAGCCTGCTGAAGATTCTCTCTCCCTCTCTGCCTCTTCCCTGCTTATACATGCTTTCTGTCTCTCTTTGTCTCAAAAATAAATAAATAATCATTAAAAAAAAAGATTATGGCATCTATATATAGGCATATATAGGCTAAAGGCCAATGAAATATTCCTGAAGAATTTTTTTTTTCCTTTAGGAAATTTTTGGATCCTTTCTCAAGTCTTATCTAAACTTATTTATAGCTTGACCTTCCCAGTTAGATTCCAAACACATTTAATTAGGATTCCTGTAACTTTCATTGAAAAATAACTCATAGCTGAAAGTAAGAATGTAACTACTTCCTTGACCTGTGGTCTTGATCCTTGTGTGTCTGTGGGGGAGGGGGGGTGGGGGGAGAGGAGGGGCGGTAACATTGCATTTAGTAATCTGTGACAAGTAGCTTACCTAAATTCGGAAAAAGGGGCCTACAATGCTTTTGAATAAAATGACAATATAAAATATCTCACTAAATAGACAACTACCTTAAGCTTTTTCAGAAGTTATAATTACTAGAATGGTCACTCCTAATATATAGTTTGGTAAGGTCCACTTGGTGAAAATGGAAACTGAAAATTTGCAGTTTTTTTTTAAATTTGCCCTCAAAAATATATAGTCTCCTTTGAAAGGTTTTGTGTTTGAAAAATACTAATTGGTCTTTGCGGGAATACAATTAAGAAATTAAAATGTATACATGCCAAATCAGTAAAATTTAAAGGGGAAGAGTTGAAGAATTTTGCCGTTAATCTGCATTTAGCCCCATTTGTCGTCCAATAGAGTTATGACCCCATCATTTTGATGCCGCATTTAATGTTAGACTTTTATGACAGGGACTCTTTATTTCCTTTCACCTGATACACTTCTGAACCTCACAATTAGAGAATAACATTTACTAAACTACAATTCAATTTAATTAATATGTATGAATGTTTTCCCTTTTATTAAAAGAAGAAAATGTTGGAATTAGTTTTAGTAGATAACATGCCAATGTAATACAGAAATCAGACTCACAGTTTTGAAATTTTGGCACATTTTGCTTTTTGGAATATTCCATTGAATCAAATAATTTCATGTGGTATATAAGCTTAATGACATTGGAAACTGCAGTGCCCTGGCTTGTTTTAAATCAGAATTAAAGATGTGCCAACCTGTCACAACGCCCATGCACAAAGTACACTATAGTTCTTCACACCCCTTTGAGTTCATATCAATCATTTGAAAATAACATTTTTTCCTCAGAATGAGCTGTCACTATCAATTTGAATAGTGGCTGTTGAACTGGAATTCATCCAAATCTTCAGCAAGCCATTTGGTTCATTATATCAGAAACTAAATGACTTGCAAAACCATATTTTTTCATACTGTTTTAAAGCAAATACAATACTATTTCTTCAAAGATTGCAGGAATAAATTAAGATATTTTTGTTCAAATAGCTATTAAGATTTCTATTCTTTCCTGCTTTCGTGCCATTTATGATTCACTTTCCAATAATCAGCCAAAAGTATCAAGTGTGTTTCTTATTGGAAATGTATTTTGATTCTGCAGTACTTTAGCTCTGGTTATAGGTGATCAGGAAACGGTACACTCATCTTTGTGATGCTGCTTCCCTGTTCCTGTTATAAATGTGTAACCGCTAGATGCTATAGGATAAAGATAGTGTTCAGGGTATTAGAATATTTGTGAAACACCTCACTGCAAAGTGTTTATTTTTCTCGTTTTGTGACATTTACTACACCTGGAATTAAACTTCTTTTGATGTTTGTTTGTTTATTTATTTATTTTTATTTTTTAATGTTTTTATTTATTTTTGAGACAGAGAGAGACAGAGCATGAGCAGGGGAGGGGCGGAGAGAGAGGGAGACACAGAATCTGAAGCAGGCTCCAGGCTCTGAGCTGTCAGCACAGAGCCCGATGTGGGGCTTGAACTCATGGACTGTGAGATCATGACCTGAACCGAAGTCAGATGCTCAACCGACACAGCCACCCAGGTGCCCCGATGTTTATTTATTTTTGAGAGCGAGACCTAGGGAGGGGAAGAGAGAGAGGGAGACAGAGTATCTAAAGCAGGCTCCACGCTGTGAGCGCAAAGCCCGAGGTGGAGCTAGAGCTCACAAACCTTGAGATGATTACCTGAGCTGAAGTTGGGACTCAGCCACCCAGGCACCCCTACCATACCTGGCATTTTATAAAGTCTTATGATTTAGGATTATTTTTGTATTGTTATCTGTCACTAAGCATGACACAATCTGTTGCATGAGACTGAATGTACAATCAGCTGCAATTTTTCCTAGAGGAAAACATCTGTTGCCCCCTTCTTGGGTTTCTGTTTGCATTCTATTCCAGAATTAATATATAAGCTTTTATTTTTTTCAGGAGAAAAATGGTTGATCAGCGATTTCAGCTTTTATAACTTAACAATTAAGTTTTATGATAAAAAATTAACTCTAAGTTTTATTATAAAAACAAACAAACTCTGTTAACTCCTTTGTAAAGCATATTTGTAGCTTTTACCAATTAAATCAAAGAAACATGGCAGAAAACATGTTTCACAATTTCTGGTAAAGATTAATACCTGATACCTGGGAGGTATGATTGGTATAGAATAAATAAAGTCCTGATAGGGACATTCAGTTACAAGTTCAAGATTTCAATCTGACTAGTTGCTGTATCACCTTGAGCTCATTGTGTTACTTATCTCTGTAGATATCAGATACTTCATCCAGAAAATGGGGCTGAAACACTAAAGTACTTAGATCACTGGGAAACCCTAAAGGCAAAATATATCAAACAGAAAATAATTTGAGGTACTGAAAGTCACAAATCAGGAAGAGTAGAGAAATCTCCTGTTATAAGGACGCTGAAAAATCCAACTTAATTTTATCTACATTTTCTCAAGCCCGAAATCACATCTCTTATGGAACCCTTCCTTCCTTCTATCTTTGACAGCATCCGAAACTTAAGTAACTTATGTTTCCCTAGCCAGTCAATAAATTCTATGTTGAATCTATTCTACTCCTTCTGTTTTTCCCTGGAAAATCTGCAGTCTCATGTGAACTAAATGTTCAGTCTTGAACATTTGCAATCATTGAATTGATTCCTCCTTCTTGCTCTCAATCAGGGATATCAGATAGCTCACTCTTCCTAACTCATCGAAATGGTGATATGGGTTATCACGTTACAACTGCCTCGTTTTCATATGCAAATTATTGATCTGCCAGAACCATTAAGATTACTTCAAGAGAAGTTCATGTCACCTACTTCACCATGACATTTTATTTTCATGATCATTATTTACTTACCCCCAGGGGGTCTTCAACAGGTTAAGGACCTTGTTAAGTTTCTTTGTATGTAGATATACTTTGCCAAATATTTCAGCAACTTCTGATTTCTTATTGATGACTTATTTTTCTTGTAAATCTTCCTAATTTTTCTAAATCCTAAAACTCACCAATTTATTAGGTTTCAATTACCCACAAGGCCAGTCACCACTTTGATCACATTACTGGGAGTTAGGCTTTGATTCTAAGATTTTAAACTCTGATATCCATTGTCATACTAAACAACCTGGTTATTGTAAGCTCTCTATCCAAAATTTGTATAAAATGGTCCTCTCCTTTCATACTTAGTGTAGGTATATAAACCACTATCATATTTTATCAAGCCCTGGTGGTATGATGGTTGTCCTATCCTACTTTGACTCTATGGTACACAATTTAAAAGTGCATTTTAATTAGGACCTTATATTTTTTGTCCATCTAAATTTTGGGAGTGTCTTATATTTTTACTTCCTACTTCAGCTTTACTGAGGTATATGTGACAATTAAATTGTAAGATATTTACAGTTTATGTCACAATGATTTGATACACATATGGATTGTGAAAGGATTTGGAAGGATGACACCTCTATAATTATTTAATACATCCATTGCTTAACATATTTGTCTTTTTCTTTGTGAGAAAATTGAAGTTCTGTCTAATCTGTTAACAAAATTACAGTGTTAGCAACTATTGTTACCATGCTTTACATTAGATTCTCAAAACATATTCATCTGATAGCTGAAAGGTTGTACTCTGACCAACATCTCCCTGTTTTCTCAACTACCCAGGTATGTCTCTGTTGAGTTTGAATTGGAATTGTTTGGGGGGCAGGTGATACTGTTGTTTGTTTTAGAGTCCATATATAAGTGAGACAATTCAGTATTTACCTTTATCTGCTTTCTTTCACTTAGCATAGTGACCTCAAGTTTCATCCGTGTAATTGCAAATGGTGGGATTTCCTTCTTTTTTTATGGATGAATTATATTCTATTGGAGATATATATATGTGTGTGTGTGTGTGTGTGTGTATGTATTTAGGTTGTTTCCATGTCTTAGCTATTGTAAATAATGCTGCAACAAACATGGGTATGCAGATCGTTCAAATTAATGCTTTGTTCCCTTCAGACAAATACCCAGAGTCAGAATTGTGGATTATATGGGTGGGTTTTTTTTATTTGTTTTTATTTAAATTCCAGTTAGTTAACATACAGTGTAATAATAGTTTCAGCTTACAGTGTAGTGATTCAACATGTCTATCAAACATCTGGTGTTCATCACAAGTGTACTCCTTAATGCCTATCACCTATTTTACCTATCCCCCACCTCCCCTTTGGTAACCATCAGTTTGTGCTCTATAGTTGTCTGTTTCTTGATTTGTTTCTCTTCCTCTTTCTTGGTTTGCCTCCCTCTCTCTTTTTTCCCCCCTTTGCTCATTTGTTGTGTCTTAATTTCCTCATATGAGTGAAATCATATCGTATTTGTCTTTCTCTCACTTATTTAACTTAGCATAATACTCTATCTCCATCCATGTCATTTCACTGGCAAGATTTCATTCTTTTTACAGGGTGTGTGTGTGTGTATACACACATATATGCGTGCACATATCCATTCATCAGTTGGTGGACACTTGGGGTGATTGCATAATTTGGCTGTTATAGATAATGCTGCTATAAACATCACACTACGTGTTCCCCTTATGTGTTAGTATATTTGCATTCTTGGGTAAATACCTGCTAGTCCAATTGCTTATCTTAGGGTTAAGTCTATTTTTTAACCTTTTGATGAACCTCCATACTGTTTTCCTGAGTGGCTGGACCAGTTGGATTCCCACCAGCAGTGAAAGAAGGTTCTTCTTTCTCCACATCTTCACTAGCACCTGCTGTTTCTTGAATTGTTGATTTTAGTTTTTTTTTTTTTTTTTTTTGTTAAGAACTTCCATACTGTTTTCCATAGTAGCTGCATCCATTTACATTGTACTAGAGTTCCCTTTTCTTCACATCCTCACCAACACTTGTTATCTCTTGTCTTTTTGGCAACATCCAGTCTAACAGGTGCGAATTATTGTGTCTGCAGTTTTGTTTTTGTTGTTGTTTTCTTTTGTTTTCTTCATTTCACAGATGATGAATGATGTTGAACACCTTTTCAGGTACCTGTTTTGCCTTTGCTACCTTCAGTTTTAGTGTCAAATTAAAAAAAAATCATTGCCAAGACTAATGGCAAGGAGCTTACCCCCAATGATTTCCATTAGGAGTTTTATGGTTTCAGGTCTTAAGTTTTTAATCCGTACTGGGTTGATTTTTTTTTGTATGGTGTAAAAGAGTGATTACACTCTCTTCTGCCTATAGCTGTCGAATTTTCTCAACACCATTATTGGAGTGACTATCCTTTTCCCATTGTATATTCTGGCTCCTTTTGCCATAAATTAATTGACCATATATGCATGGGTTTATTTCTGGACTCTCTTCTGTTCCATTGCTCAATGTGTCTATTTTTCTGCCAATTCCATACTGTTTAGCTATTTTGATTACTATAACTTTATAAAGTAGTTTGAAATTAAGAAGTGTGTTGGGCTAAATGAGTAAGGGGCATTAAGGAATCTACTCCTGAAATCATTGTTTCACTGTATGCTAACTAATTTGGATGTAAATTTTAAAAAATAAAAAAATGAAATTAAAAAAAAAAAAAGAAGTATGATGCCACAAGCTTTGTTCTTCTTTCCTAAGATTGGTTTCCCTGTTCAGGATCTTTTGTGGTTCCGTACAAACTTTACGATTGTGGTATTTCTGTGAAAAATATCGGGATTTCGATACGGATTACATTGAATTTGTAGACTGTTTTGGATAATGTGGGTATTTCAATAATATTAATTCCTCTGATTCATGAGCATGGGATATCATTCTATTTATTTGTGTTTTCCTCAATTTCTTTAATCAAAGAACCATAGCTTTCATTGTATAGATCTTTCAACTCCTTGGTTAAATTTAACCCTAGGCATTTTATTATTTTTGATGCTATTGTAAATGGGATTAAAAAAATTCTCTTTCAATAGTTCATTGTTAATGTACAGGCACAAATGATTTTTGTATATGGATTTTGTACCCTACAATTTAACTGAGTTTCTTATTAAGTCTAATAGTTTTTAGTGGATCCTGTAAAATTTCTAATTTATGATATGTTACCTGCCAATAGAGGCAGTTTTACTTATTTCTTTCCAATTTTAATGTATTGTATTTCTTTTTCTCAAATAATTACTCTGCTAGGACATTCATTACTATGTGGAATAAACGTAATGAGAGTGAACGTCCTTGTCTTATTCCTGATCCTAGAAGAAAAGCTGTTGGCTTTCACCATTGAGGGTGATGTTAGCTTTGGGTTGTAATAGATGGTCTTTACTGGGTTGTGGTATGTTCCTTCTAAACCTAGTTTGTTGAGAATTTTATCATGAATTTTTATTTAATGTTGAATTTATGAAATGCTTTTTCTGCGTATATCAATATGATTGTCTGATTATTATCCTTAATTTTGTTAATATGGTATGTAGCATATTGATTGATTTGTGGATGTTGATTAATTCTTGCAAATGTAAAATAATTCCCTTGTAATCATGATATATGATGCTTTTGATATATTGGTGAATTTGGATTGCTAATATTTTGTTAAGGATTTTACATATGTGTTCATGAAGGATATCATCCTGTATTTTCTTTAATGGTAGTGTCTTTGTCTGGTTTTGCTATCAGAATAATGCTGGCCTCATAAAATATGTTTGAAAATATCCCCTCTTTGTTTCCCTTGCTGAGAAGATAAAGATGATACAGATATAGAAAAATGTTTGTACAGTTAATGTCAAAGAAATTACTACCTATATTTTCTTTTACGAATTTTATGGTTTCAGGTCTCACATTTAGGTCTTTATCCCTTTTTGAGTTTATTTTTATGGATGTTGTAAGAAAGTGGTCCTGTTTGTTTCTTCCTTTTTTTTTTTTTTTTTTTTTCATGTTGCTATCCAGTTTCCCCAGCACTATTTGTTGAAGAGACTATCTTTCCCCCATTGTGTATTCTTACCTCCCTTGGTTGTAGGTTAATTGACCAGATAAGTCTGAGTTTGGATCTGGGCTCTCTATTCTGATCCTATCTTCGGATCTATTGTGATCATACCTTACTGTTTTGATTACTATAGCATTGTGGTATATTTGAAATCTGGATTGTGTTACCTCAAGGTTTGTTGTTATTGCTCAAGTTTGCTTTGGCTGTTCAGAGTCCATACTTATTTTAGGATTATTTGTTCTAGTTTTGATATTTTGATAGGGATTATATTAAATCTGTAGGTTGCTTTGGGTAGTATGGAAATTGTAGCAATGTTTGCTCTTCCAATCCATGATCATGGAATATCTTTTCATTTGGTTGTGTAATCTTCAATTGTTTTTCATCAGTTTTTTTTATAATTTCCAGAGTACTAGTCTTTTACCTTTTTGGTTAAGTTTACCCCTAGGCATTTTATTATGTTTTGGTGGGATTGTAAATGAAATTGCTTTCTTTTCTTTCTTTTTCTTCTTTCTTAATGTTTATTTTTGAAAGAGAGTGGCAGAATGTGACCGAGGAAGGGGCAGAATGAGAGGGAGACAGAATCCAAAGCAGGCCCTAGGCGCTGAGCTGTCAGCACAGAGCCTGATGTGGGGCTCGAACCCAAAAACTGCAAGATCAGGACCTGAGCTGAAGTCAGGCATTTAATCAACAGAACCACCCAGGTGCCCCAATGAGATTGTTTTCTGAATTTCTCTCTCTGGTCCTTCATTATTAGTTTATAGAAATGCAATAGATTTCTGTATATTAATTCTGTATCCCGTGATTTTACTTAATTCACTTATCAGTTCCAGTAGTTTTTTAATGGAATCATTAGAGTTTTCTATATATGGTATCATGTCATCCTGAATAGTGAAAGTTTTACTTCTTCCTTTTAATTTGGATGCCTTTTATTTCTTTTGTTAGTGGCTAGGATGGGCAAAGGACCTGAATAGACACTTTTCTCAAAAAGACAGACAGCAGATACATGAAAAGAAGCTTAACATCACTCACTAATCATCAGGCAAATGGAAAATTAAATAGCAGTGAGAAATCACCTCACACGTATCAGAATGGCTAATATGAAAAATTCAAGAAATAACAAGTGTTGGCAAAGATATTGAGAAAAAAGAATACTTGTGCACTGTTGGAGGGCATATAAACTGATGCAGTCAGTAATTCTATTACTAGGTATTTACTCAAAGAAAATGAAAACACTAATTTGAAAAGATAGCTGCATCCCTCTTTATTGCAGTATCATTTACAGTAACCACGATATGGAAGCAACTTGTGTCCAAGGATAGAAGGATAAAGAAGAAGTGATATGTATGTGTGTGAGTTTATACATACATATATATACATATATATGTATGTATATATATGTATGTATATGTATATACATATGTATGTATATCTATATGTATGTGTATATACATATATATATGTATATATATGTATGTGTGTATACATATATATGTATATATATATGTATATGTGTATACATATATATATGTATATATATATGTATATGTGTATACATATATATGTGTGTATGTGTGTGTGTATGTATGTATATATATATATGTGTGTGTGTGTGTGTGTATATATATATATATATATATATATAATGTTATTCTGCTCCAAAAAAAGAATGAGATCTTGCCATCTTCAAGAACATGGATAACCCTAGAGGATATAAGGCTTAGCAAAATAAGTCAGAGAAAGACATATATCATAAGATTTTACTTATATGTGAAATTTAAGAAATAAAACAAATAAAATGAGACAAACAAACAAACACAAAAACAGACTCTTAAGTTCAGAGAACAAATTGGTGGTTGCCAGGGGGTGGTGGGAAGGGGGTTGGGTGAATTAGACAAAGGGGATTAAGAATATAAGTATCTTGATGAGCACTGAGTAATGTACAGAATTGTTGATACATTATATGGTACATCTGAAATTAACACATAGGTTAATTATACTTAAAATAAAAAAAAAAGACTTCAAGAAGAGATCAATCCCTAGAGACGCAAGGCATACTAAAGACTCAAAGTCAGGGACTAGGGAGAAGGGGGATGGAGAATGACTGCTTAATCGGTATTTCCTCATGGCATTTGATTTTAGAATGATGAAAATATTTTGGAGCTAAAGAGGTGATGGTTGCACTATGCTGTGGATATACCAAATACCACCAAATTATACACTTTAAAGAGGTTAATTGTATGAATTTTATCTCAATTTTTAAAAGCGTAATGTGTATTGTAAAATTTTCTAAAGTCATATGTCCTAAAATCTCTTCTGTATCACCACTGTCTTGGAGAATCCAGTGCTACCTGTTGTCTCAGCTTCTCCTCTTCAGTAGCCATTTTTTTTTCCTGTCATATCTAACAGCTTCATTTCTTCGGCCACCGTAATAACATTCCTTCTGTTTCCAGCAAGAATTATCTATCTCGCTCTTTTCCGAAGTTAGTTTCCACATATCATGTGTTCTCCTTTTCTTCCAAGTCCTTGTACAACCAACTAAATGTACTCTTCCTCTTTTATATAGGTATTTCCTACATATGCATCTTTAGTCTTTTCTTCTACCTCCACATTTAATTTAGTTTATTTAATGGCGTCTCCCTTTAACCATTTAAAACTTTGTCTTATTCTATCTTAAATATAGACAACACTGATCCTTAATGGGAGGCCATGAAATAAGGCTAAGGTATTAATTTTGTCTGTTGTATTACAGAAATTATAGCCTGTGGCTCAAATATGGTCCAACCCTTAATTTTGTAAATAAAATTTGATTGGAACACAGCCATGCTCGTTTATTAATATGTTGTCTATAACTATTCTCTTTTACTGTATTCACAGTGTTGGGTAGTTAACACGGAGACAATATTGCTCACCAAGCCTAAAGTATTTGCTCTCTGGACCTGGACCTTTATTTAAAAAACAAAAAGCAAACAAACAAACAAAACAAAACCAAAAATACGTCGAAACTTGTGTATTAGAATAACAGTACACTTAAAGAGAGAAAACTCTAAATCTCAGTGGGTTTGCATAGTGAAAATTTATTCTTACATAAAGTGCAGCCACAGGCAAGGTGGTAGTCTTTGCCCTAAAGTGATCCAGGAAAGGGGCGCCTAGGTAGCTCAGTCAGTTAAGTGTCAGACTTTGGCTCAGATCATGATCTCTTGGTCCCTGAGTTCAAGCCCCATGTTGGGCTCTGTGCTGACAGCTCAGAGCTTGGAGTCTGCTTCAGTTTCTGTGTCCCCCCATCTCTCTGCCCCTTCCCAGCTCGTGCACTGTCTTGCTTTGTCTCTCAAAAATAAATAAATGTTAAAAAAAAATACTTAAAGTGATGAGGGGAAAAGATTGCCATGTATCTGCCAAAGGTGTCTGTACTTTGATATGTAACTCTCACATGGACAAGAAAATTGGTAACTTCTTTCACCAAAATTCATTGTCCAGAACTCATCAATCATATGAGTTCCAATCTATTTCAAAGAGGACTGCAAAATATTCCCTTGGCTGGTAAGCTTTTTTTTTTTTCCCTAACAACAATGCAGTATTATGGCAGAGAACTGTGTATTTTTGATGGGCAAATAACTATGTCTGCCACATGTATTCATAATGTTCAGGAAAATACTATGAAGAATTGATTTTACTGCTGAGTTTGAAATTGAAAAATTTGAGTAGCTGAGAGTGCCAGTTATTAAGCTATCGTCTCTCAGTTTGAAACATGTCCTTCTTTTTGTGTTTTGATGCTGGCCTGAGACCCTGCGCATCCTACTTCTCCATCGCCAACTGTTAGGTGGAAGCAGCAGTTGTTTCTGGCACCACTTGGTTCCAGTTGCTGCCTTCTTTTTCCATCTGTAGAGCTAGCTCAGTCATGCCTCTTTAGAGGGCAGGAGTTATCAGGAGCTCCTTGAAAGTGCTGTCTCCTCACAGGTCTATATCCCTCTTCCACAAGGAGGGAAAGGTTTCCAAGTTCACGAGGTGCCAGAAGAGGTCTATAACAGTTCTGCCAGAAGTCCATTTCTTAGCTCTGGAGGGGTCCTTTTCTAATTTCTGGATTCTGATAGTATCAGTTCTTAGGGAGTGTTTCCTGGGTGGGTGAAATGATAATGGTGACTTAACAATGTCGAATTCTAGTGAAATAGCAGTAGATTGAAATTGGGATTGATTTGGGGACTTCAGGTAGGTTTCACAGGTAAGGAGTAGAGAATCAGCCTTTGAAAAGACTAAAGAACACAATTGCTGAGAAAATCCCCCATTCTTTTTCAAAAAACTTTTCTGAAAGTATTGCTTTCCCTGTGTCTGCTTTATACACCAAACACACACATTCCACTCTTTGAATCCACATTGCACAAGAACCAGTTACAATGCACTATGAAGTGTTTATCAAGTGGTGAGCAATATCTAACCAGTTAACAGACATAATGAATATTTTCTCCATATTATTCTTAACTTTCAAAATATTAGTAATCTCTTACTTATTGAAATATTTGTTATCTTCTTTAAAACCGCTTTCTCCGCATCATTTACCTCCATTATTGCTGAAATCTGTATCCTACCATCAACGAAAACTCCCATTGCCTCATCTCCAGTTATGACTATGTTCTCTGTACTTAATTCTAGCATCTTTTTGGTCAAAGTTAGTCTCCTACTCTCAAAAAACAATTTTAATTATATCATCTATTTATCTATTTTAAAAATTCTTAAATATAACACACACAATGAAATATTTATAATTTTTTTTAATGTTTAGTTTTGACAGAGAGAGGCAGTGTGAGCGGGGAGAGGCGGAGAGAGAGAGGGAGACGCAGAATCTGAAGCAGGCTCCAGACTCTGAACTGTCAGCACAGAGCCGGTCACAGGGCTCGAACTCATCAACTGTCCGATCATGGCCTGAGCCGAAGTCAGGTGCTCAACCGACTGAGCCACCCAGGTGCCCCCATAATAAAATATGTATAATGCATATGAGTACATCTAGAGGAATAATTATATAGTAAGCAAATGCGTGAACACCGATGTGGCCTGGAATTAGAATATTGCCAGTGCTGGGGCACCTGGGTGGTTCAGTCAATTAAGCGTCGGACTCTTGTTTTCAGCTCTAGTCATGATCTCACGGTTTGTGAGTTCGAGCCCCACGTTGGGCTCTGAGCTGACAGTGTGGAGCCTGCTTGGGATTTTCTGTCTCTCTATCTGTCTCTCTTTCTTTCTTTCTGCCCCTTCTCTGCTCATGCTCGCTCTCTCTCTCAGCATAAATAAATAAACTTAAAAAGAATTTCAAGAATATTACTGGTACCTTAGTAATCCCTGGATTCTTTTTCTGAATTCTGAGTCCCATCCCCCTCAGGTGACTTCTTTCCTGATTCAAATTTCTAATGTATTTGATTCTCATCATAAATTTATGATTTCATGTTTAATTCCTAAATCATAATTTAGTTTTGTCATATTTTTAGCTTATATTAATATGATATACTTTCTATATTCTTTTTGACTAGCATATTTGCTTCAGCATTTTACTTGAAAAATGCATCCATTTTCCTACACACTATTGCAACTTACTCATTTTTACAAGTGTGTTATATTTAATTGTATAAACATGCAACACTGTATCCATTTATACCATTCCTGATGGATATTCAGGTTAGTTCTAGGTCTTTGCGATAATTAACAGTGGTGGTTATGAACATTCTTGTAAATGTATCACTGTGTCTGGGCAAAATTTCATATAGAGCAAAAATATACTACTTTGTGGCATAATAGGGTATGTATTCTTTTAAATGTTATTAGATCATACCACACTGTTTTCCAAACGGCTTCCTACCACTTGACCTCCCAACCAGCCATTAGAGTTTTTGTGGTTCCATATCTTTCTTGTAATTGATACTGTGTACAAGTACAGTTCAATTTTACATTTTCCACATCAGTAAGAGCACTCGTCATTGAAAATTCTGTTTTTTCACTACTGTTTTCTTTAATATATTTTAATTCCATTTAAAATATTACATAATTACATTTCTCATATTTTATTGCATGTATTCTGATTTTTCATATATTTTGATGTAGTTTTCAATGGTAGCTTTTAGGGATGCTTGGGTGGCTTGGTCAGTTGAGTGTCCAACTCTTGGTTTCTGCTCAGCTCATGATCTCACAGTTCATAGGATTGAGCCTAACATCAGGCTCTATGCTGATAGTGCATGGCCTGCTTGGGATTCTCTGTCTTCCTCTGTCTCTGCCTCTCCCCACTCACTCACTGTCTCTCTTTCGAAATAAATAAGTAAATAAAACTTTTTAAAAATACAATAAATGGTAGCTTTTAAACTCTCATTTTTTGATTAGTATACTATGTATAAATAAAATAATAAAATGTGTTTTCTTTACATATATTTCATATACAACAGTGATACTAAAAACTCATAATGCTTATAATATTCAGAGTTATTTTTAAAGGTTTTCTTTATACATAATCTCATTTTCTGTAAACAATTACCATTTTAAAAATCTAATTCTTAAAAATTTATTTTATCTTGTCAGATGTATTGAGGGATAATTTACATAAATATAATTTATAGGATCTAGAGCATAAAATTTACCTGTCTTTTAGTGTCCACTATTATGATTTTGACAAACACATGCAGTCATGTAATCACCATCAAATAAACAGAAAATTTCTATCATTTACAAAATTTCCTTCAAACCCTTTTGGAGTCAGTCCCCACTGCCAACCTGTAGCCCCTGAGAGCACTCATATTTTTCCTTGCAATAGTTTTGCCTTTTACTCAATAATAAATTAATGAATTCCTACATGTAGAATCATGTAGGCTTTGAGCCTGTCTTTGTTAACCTAGCACAAAACAGTTTATATTTAATAATGTTGTTGCATGTATCACACGTTTCTTATTTTTCAGAGCTCAGTAAAGTATCAATGGATGTGCCAACATTTATTACTTGAAGGATATTTGGGTTGTTTCTGGTTAGGCTGGTCTGTGAGTAATTATGAAAGAAATTGCTATATGTAGTCATAGCATCTGGAAAGTATTGTCAGTTAAGCCTTCCATCTTTTAAGGATACACGAATCACCACATTATATATTTTATAGTTTTGTGTTTTGCAGTATATTTTGTCACTTACAAATTTCCTATAACATATATCATATTTTAGGCCTCCTAGAGTTATTTATTTTCCTCACATAAATTTTTGCTGTCATTTAGTTGTTTTCCCTTAATTATTTCAGGAATATTATAGTGGAAATTCACAGTACATTTAAACAATTGGTGCTCGGGAAATGATCTGATATATGCCTAACATGTAGTGTATGTCTTCTTACTCAGGTTCACCTGCAATGTTAATAATTTCATGGAATTTGCATGTAGATCCACAGTAACATGTTTTTATAGTTAAATATTATGTTTCAGAAAATATTTGTACATTATTACAGCACTTGTTTGTTTAATTAAAGTTGTAGTGATTCATCATTTAAAGATCTGGTTGTTCAAAAACTAAAGCATTAGGGAGCATAATTATGAAGAGAAAGAGAATAAAATCAATGAAATAAATGTATATTTTATGAATGGCAAGAATTTTAGCATACTTTAAGAAATTTTAAAATATTTTTCTCACTTCTCAGAGAATATAACAGAATGATTAATAAAACAACAGCAACAAAGCCCCTGCAAGTAGCAAGCAATTATAGCAAGATTGTAGGGTGCATGATAATATGCAGAAGTCACTTGCTTTCATATATATCAGCAACAAATGAGTGGAATTTGAAATTAAAAACACAATACTATTCACACTAGAACTCTCCAAAATGAAATACTCAGGTATAAATCTAACAAGATCTATATGAGGAAACTGTAAATCTGTTGAATGAAACCAAAGAAGAACTAAATGAATGAAGAGAGATTCTATGTTCATGGATAGAGACGCTTATTATTGTCAATATGTCAGTTATTCTCCACTTAATCTATAGACTCAGTGCAGTGCTGATCACAGTCCCAGCAATTTATTTTATGCATATTGATAAACTTACTCAAAAAACTCCAAAAATCTAATATGTTACTGAAGCAGAAGAACAGAGTTGGAGGATTGACATTAACTGACTTTAAGACTTAATATAAAATGACAGTAATTCAGACAGTGAAGTATTGTGAAAGAATTGTCAAATAGATAAATAGAACATAATAGGGAGCCTAGAAATAGACCCATTTTTTTCATTTGATCTTTGATAAAGTAACAAAGGCAATATGGTGGAACAAAAGATTCACTTCAAAAAATGGTACAACTGGAACACTGGATCTACATGCAAAAGAATGAATCTAGATGTAGACCTTTCACCCTTTACAAAATTAACTCAAAATGTATCATAGCCCTAAATATAAAACACAAAAGTATAGAATTCCTGGAAGATAACTGTTCTATATAAAAGTAGTTTGTGTGATACATTTCTGCCCAGAGCCACACATGGTGGGCTTAGTTGGCTTGTACTCTGTATCTGGCCTCAGGATCAGAACTGGCTCTTCTCTTCCTGATGCTAAGAGGGATTAACTTGTCTCACCTCCTTGACCTAGACCAGGCTGGCCCCCCGGAATGGATCAGGGAGGGGAAAGAAATATGCAGATGCCCAGGCTCCTTAGATTGTGAGATACAATGAGAAACAGAGAAATAGCTCACTCTGGACTACTCTTAGGCAAAGTTAATGATGAACCATAACTCACACATGGGTGGTGTGTATACTGAACTGGCAGTAATAGTTAATTAGAAGCCTCACCTGAGGGAAGGACACTCAGCCCAGGACCCTCAATTTGGACTCCAACCCAGCTCTTCACCACAGGGCTTCCCCAGCCAGAAGGTTGCATGTTGTAAGTCCCTGATTTGATGTATTAAGACTTCTTTGTTCTTCTCTGTACTTGTCTGCATCTTTATGTTTACTGTACTTGTTTAATTCCTTGTATCCTTTTCCCCTTATAATTAGTAGCTTTCCTCCATGAAACTAAAAGTGTGGCTGTCGTGAATTACTATTATTCAGAACAATAACAAAAAAAAATGTAGATGACCTTGGGTTTGACGATGTCATTTTAGAGTCAAAGGCATGATTCACGAAATAAATAAATGGTAAGCTGGATTTCATTAAAATTAAAAACTTAAAAGCTGTGAAAGACAATGTTAACAGTATAAGAAGACAAACCATGGACTGGGATAAAATGTTTGCAAAAGACCGTTATCCAAAATACAGTAAGAATGCTTAAAACTCAACAACAAGAAAACAAACACTTTGATTAAAAATGGGTCAAATACTTTAACAGACACCTAACCAAGGAAGATATTTAAATGGAAAACAAGCAGACGAAAAGATGCTCCATATCATAGGTCATCAAAGAATTATAAATGAAAACAATGAGTTATCACTATACATCTATTAAAGTGCACCAAATCCAGAACACTGACAACACCAAATGCTGGTGAGGATGTGTAGAAATAGAAATTCTCATTTATTGCTTTGGGGAATGGTATAGCCACTTTGGAAAGTATTTTGGCAGTTTCTTAAATAATCAAGATACTTTTACCATATGATACAGTAACCATATTTCTTAGTATTTACCCAAATTAATTGAAAACGTGTATCCATATAAACCAGCACATGGATGTTTTTAGTGGCTTTATTCATAATTGCCAAAACTTGGAAACAACTAAGATGTCCCTCTCTAGGTAAATGGGTAAACTGTGGTACATTCATACAGTGGACTATTGTTTAGTGATAAAAAGAAATGACCTACCAAGCCATGTGAAGACATCTAGGAACTTTAAATGGATATTGTTAAGTGAAACAAGCTAATTTGAAAAAGTCCTGTAATCCATGATTCCAACTATATGACATTCTGGAAGAGACAAAACTGTGGAGATGATAGAAGTAATAAGAGGTTGCCAAGCATTGGTGGAAGGAGGGATAATAGGCAGAACAGAGAAGATTTTTAAGGCAGTAAAGATAATCTGCATTATATCACAATGATGAATACATGTCATTATACATTTGTCCAAATTCATGGAATGTGAAATACCGAGATTGAATCCTAATGGAAACTGTGGATTTGGGGGTGGTTATGATGTGTCAGTATAGTTTCATCATTGGTAATAAATGTATCACTCTGGTGGGAGCTGTTGATAATGTAGAAGGCTATGCATGTGTGGGGGTGATGGTGCAGGGAGTGTATGGGAATTCTCGGTACCTTCTTCACAATTTTAGGTTCACAGCAAAATTGAGAAAAAGGTACAGAGATTTTGCCATGATTTTTCAATTTTTCCATGAGCCTAAAATTGCTCTAAAATATAAAATTTAAAAATAAATTATAAATATGTTTAAACATAATTTGCAAAGTAAAAATTATATATGATTATGTATGTTACGTATATAATTGCAATTAGCCATGTAACTTCATATAGTTGTGTTTTCATATTTCTTTGATAATTCCTTGTTTACCTTTTATTGTGTTTTCTCTTTCTGAAACTATTACTTAAATGTTACCTTTCCAATGTTTATTCTCTAAACATATAAGTATGTGTGTATGTCTATGTGTGTGTGTATCCTTTTGAACTTAAATTATTACCTATAAACTATTTCTAGAAGCTGGTGGTTCTACTTCAGCTTATCATATATAAAAGGTAAACCACAAAGGAAGAAAACATAAAATGGCAGTCTAACACAGAATGGTCATGTGGAAAATTGCTATTTGCACTTGCCAAATACAAATTGGATGGGATATATTATAGTAGCCTAACTGCAGGGACACTATAATGTATCTTATCCCACATGCTGTTCTTACCATGTGACATCGATACTCTTACCATTGACTGAAAGGATCTATTTCTCTCCAACTTTGTTGAATTATTGTGTCTGCCTTTCTTAATAGAGCATGACAGAAGTAAAGCTTTGTGTTTTCCAAATACAGCAATAAAAGAATGATGAACTTGTTCTTTGTTGTTTTGAGAATCTTGCTTTGCAACACAGATATCATGCTGTGAATAAGCCATATAGCAGTCCCATGTGGCTGTTCCAACCAGCAGACCCAGGAGATCTTGGCCCATAACCTGTATCACCCACCAGACATGTGACGAAAGGAGTCTTCCTGTTATTAGCATCTACCTGTCTAGTTATCCTCAGCATTCTGACCATCCCAGCTAACAATCCATGGAGCAAAAATAAGCCATCTTGCCAATTGCTACCGAAATTACAGTTTCATTATCAAATCATGTACTGATGGCTTTAGTTATTAAGTCTTGGGTAGGTTTTATACATCACCAGACACTGGGAACATTATGATACATGTGCAGCAGGCTTAGAGATCAATTTGACCATATTTCAAAGGAAATTTGGAACCTTTGGAAGATATTTCCAAAAGAGAAATATGAAACTAGTTGGCTGAGTTGGAGTACTTGGAAAAATATTTTATCATTTTAAGGATATGTATAAAATTTAGAGAATAAAAATTTATACTTATCCAAATTTATGAAAATGAAAAAAAAGATTCAGTTACTAACTTTAGGTAATAAAGTTTTCAAAAAAGGAATCATCATAATATATTTTTGACTCATCATTAAACATAATTATTATTATTTAACTTAAAATCATGTATTGGTAGAAAGGAAGGAGTGGAGTTTTAAAAACTAATTTTCTATTAAAGGAATTATTTAGATGATATCAGTCAAAAATAATGTTATAAAAATTTTTTATACAGAATGATGAATGTAGATACCAAAAGAATTACCAACTTTTTAAACCTTCAACACTATTGTTTTTTATAATGTGCATTTCTAGTTCTCAAATACAAGTTGACATAATATTTGAAAAAGTAGGAACTATGGTCTTTATTTTAATAGGTTATTAGTTTATTTTTTATTTTTTTATTTTTTTATTTTTTTAAAATTTTTTTTTTTCAACGTTTATTTTATTTTTGGCACAGAGAGAGACAGAGAGTGAACGGGGGAGGGGCAGAGAGAGAGGGAGACACAGAATCGGAAACAGGCTCCAGGCTCTGAGCCATCAGCCCAGAGCCCGACGCGGGGCTCGAACTCACGGACCGCGAGATCGTGACCTGGCTGAAGTCGGACGCTTAACCTGACTGCGCCACCCAGGCGCCCCAGGTTATTAGTTTATTAAAGTCAATATTATTTGCAGTAAATCAAAAGAAGATAGAAGGTCCTCAAAGGCTCGTGTCTCTTTCCATAGTTAATAAATATGAATTTCCCAGGGATTAATTGGGATCTCTGCTACAGTCATAAAATATGACTGTAAATACGTGTACCCTAGTACTAAGCTTATTTCCATTTATCAATATCAAACCTATGTTTCCATAGAAGAAATGACTGTATTTCAATTATTTAGGGAAAAATTAATGCTTCTTTTTGAGAGAAAGAGAGACAGAACATGAGCAGGAGAGGGGCAAAGAGAGAGGGAGACACAGAATCTGAAACATGCTCCAGGCTCTGAGCTGTCAACACACAGCCTGATGTGAGGCTCCAACCCATGGACCATGAGATCATGACCAGAGCTGAAGTCGGACGCTTAACCAACTGAGCCACCCAGGTGCCCCTGTGCCTCAATTATTTTTAGAGGCAAAAGTTACTTATAATATGTTTTAAATAAGGTGAGACCTTTTCTGAGTTCTTTTTCATATGTTATCTTGCTATTCTGCACAAAATTTTCAGTTTTCTGAACATTTTTATCAAACCACAGATTATAAAAGAATAAAACACTTGTCACCACATATTGAACAGCTTAATGTAGAATCTTATCTGAAAGAAAATACTGGAAGTGTGGGAAGACCGAGATCATCAGTAGAGAGAGAAGTATGAGGTAGCAAGAGGGTACTGTGTGCTACACGAGTGTAGTATCTATCTGTATAATGTGACTTGCCATCGACTCACTTCGTAATTGGCTGCAAAGTTACACATTTTGGGCCGTTGAAAGTACTCACAAAATGTCACAGCACATTTTCACGTAAAACTGTATTAAAGGCACGTGATACACTTCTTCTGGAGAAAGAAAACCCAAGAGAGCAGTGAGCATATACCTGGGGTTTTTCTAAGTCACATAGAATGTGCTTGGTCTTGGGGGATGAACCACCAAGATATGTGCAAGAAATCTTGGTTTTGGGAGAGCTTCCATAACAGTTTTCAGTGGGGTCTTTTACATCTTTCAGGTCATGTAGCTAAGTCAAGCTGCCTGTCAGATTACACCAGATAAAAGCCATCAATAAGCAAGTGTGCCCCGGAGGCCTTGCCCAGGGAACGTTCAAACTGAAGAACACTTTAAAAATCATTTGTTAGCTTATTCATCCTTATCTTGTCAAGAATTGACACCAGAATCCCAGTCATCCCTAAAGCTAAGTATGGAGCTTTTCCAATCCAGCCATAAAATAATTCTGTTTTATATGTTGGCACAGAATAAGCATTCAGTCAAAATTTTTTAAATGTCTATAGCGGTCTAGAGCCCCACCAAGCAGAAACCGTAAGGCCCAGTAGGTGAAATATATCCTCCCATGTAAAGTGTATTTGGTTTTAAAAAATACAAATTAAAATAGAATGAGTAAACTCCATTCTAATAATATGGGAATCTGCAGCAATCATGACCAATAAACAAGGAAGGCTAATCTATTCATTCATCAGTTCGCTCAGTCAGTTAAAAACTACATGTTGACGACCTGCCGTTGCCACACGTAGCACCTCCCTTGCTGCTTCATTAATTAAAAAGAAAAATTATCTGAGATGTTTAACAGGATATAAAACTTTTATATATCAGGAAGTAGGCTTTTGGGGCAGCTGGGTGGCTCAATCAGTTAAACGTCTGACTTTGGCTCAGGTCATGATCTCAGTTCGTGAGTTCAAGTCCCGCATCAGGCTCTGTGCTGACAGCTCAGAGCCTGGAGCCTGCTTCAGATTCTGTGTCTCCCTCTCTCTCTGCCCCTCCCCCACTCACTCTCTGTCTCTCTCTCTCTCAAAAAATGAATAAATATTAAAAATAATTAAGAAGTAGCCTTCTGCAGTTCAGTTTTCTTAATACAACTTTGCATTAATCCATAAAACCAATCCGTTACTTCAAGAGCATTTTATTTGGATGCCAATAAAACACATCCCAGGAGAAGAATATCTGTCACTGGGAAGCAAACTATGAGGAATTAAAATGGTCACACAAATGTCACCAAAAGCCATGACAAAAGGATTATTTTAGCATTTAAATTTCCATTTAGGTGGCTCAGCCCAACTTAGGCTGGCCAACATTATCTGGATCCACAGAAGAGCTCTAGCCAGTTCATACAGAATACAAAATATAGCCTTAAGGTAAATTAACTGAATAAACATTTTTCCAAAGATTGGCTTTCAGGTGAATCAGCAGAGGCCATTAGGCAGATTGTTACTGAGGTCCTGACTTGAGAATAAACCTGGTAAAGAATATGTCTATAAATATTTCACTTCATTTTGTAGTCATACGGTATATTTTATTATGAAAAATATTTAATTTGTTAAAATGAGTTTGATAGATAATTTTAGCATATTCTCCAATTTAACATCTGTTATTCATGTAAATTGTTTTGTGAATGCAATATTATAGTAACATTGGTGTTTCAACTAAAAAGCAGTATTTTTCAGCCAGTCTGTACTACCAGAAATACACATACACATACATAGACACACACCTACAATTAAAGCTAAAAAAATGTACTGTGAGTACAACTAAGCATCCATAAAATTGAAGAAGATCCACGTGATAATAACTCCTCTTCCATTTCTCCTACCCCACATCCAAGTAGAAAATGTGAACTTTACTTGGTGACTAAGATCCAATTAAAATTTCACATTATGTTAAAATGCCTGTTATTATGGGATGAGATAGTATTATCATGGGGTTTACTTTATGTTTAAGGTGTTTCCAAAACTCATAAATAGCAGTCTGATTTAATATGGAAGAAGGGGTGCCTGGGTGGCTCAGTCCTTTAAGTGGCTCTCAATTTCAGTTCGGGTCATGATCCCATGATCTCATGATTCGTGATTTCGAGTCCTGCATGGGACTTGCTGTTGTCAACATGGAGCCTGCTTGGGATCCTCTGTTCCCCCCTCTCTCTGCTCCTCCCTCAGTCATGCGTTCTCTCTCAAAAATAAAGTAAAAACATTAAAAAAATAATATCATGGAAAAAAGCATTTTGCTTTAGCTTTTCTTTATTTCTTTACTGTAAAATGCATGTATTCTCTAGCATTTGATTTTGACCAATGCAGTATGACTTTTGATTTATGGTAATAAATTTGTGCGTCTATTTTATTTTAAATGAATATCTAAAATTATATCAGTAGCCATAGGCATTGTATAGATTTAATATCTCTGATGTCTAGTTCACCTTGATAATTATTAGGTATTGTAACACCTAGATATAAGCATAAAGGTGGTATGTTCAATACTCTCAGAGGTTTTTTTTATTTGTTTTTTTTTTTTTTGTCTTTTTTGGCAGGATGATTATGTAAGCCTCAGAAGGTTTTTGAACATTGCAATCCTATGATTTTTGCAGATGGAACCTGAGATGCATTTTCTAAAGTATTGCAGATTTACATTAAATACTTTAAATTATCTACTACGTATAAAAAATATGCTTCTCTGAATATCCTACATAAAATGCATGCTTGTATTGTTTTCAGAGTGAATATTTTGATTTCTCACTTACAGTTCAACTGCCAAATACACATTACCTAATAGTGGAAGAAAATAAAAATATGAATTTAAACTGCCCTATGTTTTTCAGAAGACTGTATTTTTATGGCCATTTAGAGCACTTTCACTACTTGTTTTTTGCTCTTCTTGCCAAATTGTTTCCCAAGCCACAGATGTCAGTTCCTCTTCATCTGCTGCTCCGTTTCTTACTGACACCCTACAGATTGCATGCGTTGTATTCCAGTTCAAATTGGATCATTTGAGTAAAAAAAAGGAATTTTAAAATCTGTTGCCTGTTTCTTTAACTTCTCTTTACTCATTCCCACACAACTTTATGCTATTGTAAATAGACATGTTTTATTTCAGTGTGTAATGTTAGGCAATTCAAATATGGGAGCCTCTGTTTACCTTGGGAAAACTCTCAAAATTCAAGCAATTGTCTTTCCAGTGATGATTTAAAATAGGAAATTTTATGTGTCAAAGACTTTAAAGTGACAGCCAGTTTTGTAGACATTGAAAGCAATGGACACAATAATTCTATAAAAACAAAATAAAAACCATTTATTAAAATATATTCTAATAGCATTTGGCTTGTAACAATCCAACGAATATTCATTTTCAATTATTTTAAAATAGTTTAAAAAAAAACAATCTCATTTAGTAAAAGAAAATCTAAAAAAAGAGATGTTCTCAACACTTTAGAATATTTTAAATGGTTGATGACCTTTTGCAATGTATTATGAATATTTAATTCTGACAAAAAGTTAATGGTTTGAAATCACCCACATTCAGTCACTGACTACTCAGTGGAATTTTAAAGTATGCAAGAATTTATTACCATTTTGTATATCTTCTGTATACATGACCTCTTGTCTCCAGTAGCATCATAGCTCAGCAATTTAAGTAATCCAATGTCTTCATGCTCACCTAAGTTTTATGTTTAAAAAAAACCACATAATTCTTTCATGTTAAAGCCAACTTTGAAATTTTACTCTGCATTTGTATTACCTGAGAACTTTTTTAATATATATTTTCAGTCTCAACCAACAGAAATCTATGAGATATGTCTAGAAGTGTTTAAATAATTAGCACACATGGTTAATTCTGATTCCAGGAGCCCTCGGACCACTGTTTAGGAACTTTTATACAAAATAATAGGTGATTAATTACATCATGAAGTATTTACCCACCCATAAGCATTTTTATTTTACTGTATTATTTTAAGAAAAAGGAATTAGTCATTTATTAATGGGCTGAGAATAAAAACCATGAGTAGGAGGTAAGATTTCTTTGTGGGAAATCTTTATATCATATTAATACTTTTATATCATTTCTACATACTATGCTAGTACTATCTACAAACTTATTTTAGATAAAGATAATAACTTGACTTACTGTTCTTTTTTTTTTAAATTTTTAATGTTTATTTTTGAGAGAAAGAGACAGAGAGTGAATGGAGGAAGGGCAGAGAGAGAGGGAGACACAGAATCCAAAGCAGGAACCAGGCTCTGAGCTGTCAGCACAGAGCCTGACACGGGGCTTGAACTCATGAACCGTGAGATGATGACCTGAGCCGAAGTTGGAGGCTTAGCTGACTGAGCCACCCCTCGACTTACTGTTCTTTGAAACAAAACAATTCACAAGAAAGTTTTCAAAGTAACATACTCTTACAGGCACGGGTTTTGGAGCCCAACTACCTAGGCCAAGTCTCACCAATTCAAAGGACTCCGTGAATTAAGCTATCAGTGTTCTGATTAACAAATCTATAAAATTATTTTAAAAACTAATCAGTGCTTCATAAATTTAATATGAAGATGACATGGGTTAAACATATAAAACATTCGGAAGAGCATTTTGTGTATCATAAGTGGTTATTAGATGATTGACTATCTGTTATTTTGTTGATTATCAAGTCAATTATTAATACTTTTTTATCAGCAAGAGCACAAAGAAATGCATTGATATCTTTGTACTATTTAAAACAACAAAAGTTTACCATAAACCTTCCTTCTTTTTAAATACTTGGATGGAAATCTTTGAGGTGTGTAAAAACCTCCATCTATATTTTTTTTTGCAAATCCCAGGGTCTATACTGAGATGGTACGATAATATACTGTTGGGATATAAACAGTCTGAAAGTTTCCTCCCCACACTTACGCTCACAAAAACTTCTAAGAAATGAATCATGCGATAGATGCAGGCAAAATTAGATATCCCATTAAATTCCTGCTATGCTTTAATGGCTTCAAAACTTTAAAGATGGTGTATGTAATTAGGGAATTATAATGTATTATGGCTTAATTCCATGCAATTATTTTACCTTAAAGCTTTCTCAGATTATGTTATTTTTGTGTATTTACCTAAAAAATGACTTCTTAACTTGATTCATAAAATGTACATATAAATATAAAATATATATATTTAAATCATTTGAGCATCTGTCTTTAGCAAGATCATTTAAATCTTGATATTCTATGGTCTTTTGTTACAGATGGCTGAAAAATGGAAGAGTCCACATGGACCATTTCAGTTTTCTGGTCACTGCTTTATCATGTACCATCCCTGGGGCTCCTATGCCTCCTTTATTTTGTTTCTGGCAGCCTTGTGTAAATTGGAGTGTTCCTATTCTCATCTCCTCATTCCTTTACTGTCATAACAATCCCATTTTGTATTGGAAATTGGTCTTCTCTGAGGCTTAAATATTGTTTTATGTTCTTTATGGTTTCTATATTCTAAATGAAAACTAAGATTTATGATGCCCTGGAGAGACCACTTGGTTTCAGTCCTTCAAAGAAAAATGTTACATTAAAGACAGTGTTGGTAACCCTGCAGTGTATCAGAACATTTTATGAAATATTAACTGTGCTAGAAAGAGAGATATCAGCATGCTTAGTTATAGAGCTGAAAATTATTGTATGTGTTAATGGGATATTATGAATATTCACAACATTTCTTAAATTACTTTCTTTTTTTCCTAAGATGCTGTTCAGCACTAGACCTTCCCTAGAAGTAACTCCCTCCCTCACATCAGTTCTTAAAGTATTTTCTCTGTATCACTACACAGAAAGTGCTGAATAACCTCAAGGGAATTCATCTGTTGTATTATAGAAGAAAGATCTGTCTTTTAGGATAAATGTGGAACATTAGTAAATTCCACAGGATGCCATATAAATTGCATTTCTATCCAAAGCAAAAACAACTATTATTTCTCAGATTTCTCTTCAGTGAGTTATTTTTATGTTATTTTCCTGAACTCCAATGAGAATAGCTCATGAGAAGCCCACACTAAATTCTTGTATTTAAGATCAACACATGAATATTGTCTTTTAAATCGCTATGTATAATCTAAGCTCTATTGCTTTTATTTTTTTCCCTCTTCTTTTCAGACTTAAAACCTATGATGCTAGAGTCAAACAAAGCCTTGGACAATTTTATTTTAAAGAGGAGTTGTTTTTGAGACATTATAGCCATTCTTTCCAAGTCTGCATGATCTCACTACTTCACAGTTATTTTCAGATAATTAAATATTTATTTTATTAAATATTTAAATAATTAAATAATTATTTTATTAATGACCTTCGTATTGATAATGCATTTTTTAAAAAAAATGTCCCTATCTCAATTTATATCAGAACCATTGTATTTGGTTATTGGATTTTCCCTCTTCAAACTTGTTTCCTTAAGTTCTGTGACACCATTTTCCAATTGTTGGTTGTCTATCAAAAGTAGTTTTCTTTCTTTCTTTTTCTTTCTTTCTTTCTTTCTTTCTTTCTTTCTTTCTTTCTTCCTTCCTTCCTTCCTTCCTTCCTTCCTTCCTTCCTTCCAACAAGCCTTCAATTTTATGGACCTTGTGTTTACTTAGGGACAATATTTACCACCCTATGCCAACATAAAGAATCTGGGATCATCTAACAGACAATAGTGGTCTCATTCTCCTTGCTAATGATTAGTATGGGAAGGCACACGTGTGCCACTTATACCCTCTGGAACCTGAGAGGTGTGCTTTTTGGTTTCTTGGAAAGGTTTTCTTTGACAATACAAATCTTTGTATACAGGGAGACACCCCTTTTCTTTGGTGCTTGGAATTATTGAAGCCATTCCATGACCGTAAGGGAAGACATTATCAATATGACTTGTCAGAATAGAAAGAAGCTAGTTACTTTATAACATTGCTGAGTAAATGAATCAGCAAATCTTAAAATGTTCCTCTGTGCTATCTCACTATTTAACCCACATATAATTCTGGTATTTCAGTAGTAAGCATTCTAAATCATATGGCTGGATTTGAGGTTAATCTTTTTTGGATAGAGAATAAATTCCTAATGGATGTTAGGTGTCTGGAAAATTTCAAAGTCCCATTTGAAGTGTGATGCTGTTCATTGCGTATCAACAGCTTAGCAGCAGTCACAGATAACACCAACAGTTGGATTCATCTAGGAATATATTATTTTCCTGATATACGAAAGTATCTTAAAAAACGATGCAGTGGTGGTTCAAAACATAGTTCGCAGATTGCAAGTAACATTGCCATTAAGTATAAGAGTGTAGAAATAATTGAAGAAGAAGAATGAATACAAGGTTGTATTCAGAGAATGTATAGTGGCTGACATCTTTGTGATATCAGTATTCATAGCATGATGATGATACTAGGCACCTGAAATGGATTGGGAAAGGAAGTTATTGAATAGTATTTCCAGGAGCAGAGAGATAAAATTGCTGGGTGGGTATTCCACAGTAATTTTTAACCTACTGAAGTATATTTCATGAAATGTTGTATAGAGAAAGTTAATAAGGTAAGTGTCAAAGTCACCATTTCTAAAGAAAAGTGTCCAGTTTTTTTTTAATTTATTTATTTGAAAACTTTCATTAAGTATCTATTATGTGCCAAGTACTCATCCAGGTAATAACACTAACAAAAAAGCAAAGAATAAACATGTGCTCATGGTGTTCATATTCTAACAGGTTGATACAGACATGAATTGAAAAACTATACATTACTGAAGTAAAGAAACACACTTTTATGAAAATATAAAATAAAAGAATATGATATGAACCAGTGAGTCAAGGGAATTTCTCAAAGGAATGAATACTTCATCTGAGAAAGGAAGGATGAGGAGTTAAATAAAGAATTTTTTTTAAAAAGGAGCAAGTTTGGAATTGGGTGGGAGAGTCCTTAGTAGGAATAAAATCATGAGTAAAACATATGTGTAAGAATGTTGTACAACATAATTCATGGTAAAGTTACCACTCTTATAATCAGAGTATACAAAGATAGCAGGAAAAGGTGTACTGACTTTATAGAAATTGAAAAAGCAGGCAGTTTTATCATACAGGATGATAAAATCATATAAAGGGTGGGCCTTGGTCATAATATAATTTGGAAGTTATTGAGGTGCTTTAAATAGGAAGTAACTTAATAATACTTTTTAAAATATTAAATAATCACTGTACTAATGAATATTCGGGGATGCTTTATTTTAATAATATGAGTTTCGATGTGGAAGAGACATTTATAATAGAATTAGCTTTGGGATGTAAAGTAATCCAAATGCCTTCTTTGTTGCTGTTTGAATCCTAGATTTTTCTCCAAAATGGCTGTGCCAGCTCAAATTCCAGCCAGCCATCTAACCAGTTGGAAAGAGAGAAGGAAAATATATGAATATACCATTTTCTTAAACACCTTCCTGAAAGGCACAAATACCACCTTTTTTTTTTTTTTCATCCCACTGGCCAGAATTTAGTTACATGGCTAAAACTCGATTAAGGAACTTATAAATATAGACTAGCATTTACCCAGAAGGCTGAGGAACAGGGAAGAGTAGATATTGGGGTCAACTCCTTGTGTTTGTCATAGGATATGAGGTGAACATCAATCTAACTTCCAGCCCTGAGATTCATGGGAGAATTGTGAACTGTGGGAAAATAAGCAGCCTTTATATATTTACAGGTTGATGGGAAAGCTCTTATGTTTAATACATATTATACCCTACTAACCAAAAGAACTGTTGCATCATATTATTTTATAAGTGCAAATTTGACATATGACAGAAACAGTGTTATCTTTACATATTGGAAAGTGTAATGTCTTGTAATTTAGTGGGTGGTTCAGTCAGGAGTCATGCATAACTGTAAGTGTTTATAATCATCTCTGTGAGATTTCTTTTGAAAAATGATAAATGTGCTCAATAATCCATTGGCTTAAGAAAGAATGAGCTAACCTTTGTGAACTAAATTCTGTTTCTTGAGGTTATTGAATTATATTTTTCTAATTTAGCAAGAACAACTTAGAAATGTGGTTTAGAATTCTCATAGTTTTTATTGAGAGTTTACAAAGAAATTAAAAACGAGATATATTCATAAACACTGTAATTAAATATATAGAGAATAAAAAATATGTCCACAAGACCCACAGATGAGCAAGATAAAAGAAACAAGAGCGAAAACAGAGTAAGCAAATAAAAAAACAAAATGGCAGAGCTTTACTATCTCAATAGTTATATTAAAATAAGTGATGCAACGGGGTGCCTGGGTGGCTCGGTCGGTTGAGCGTCCGACTTCGGCTCAGGTCACGATCTCACGGTCCGTGAGTTCGAGCCCCGTGTCGGGCTCTGGGCTGATGGCTCAGAGCCTGGAGCCTGCTTCTGATTCTGTGTCTCCCTCTCTCTCTGTCCCTCCCCCGTTCATGCTCTGTCTCTCTCTGTCTCAAAAATAAATAAAAACGTTAAAAAGTAAATAAATAAAATAAGTGATGCAAATAAACTAAGAAAAAAAAAAAAAAAAAAGACTGAAAGAGTGGATTAAATAACATGACCTGACTTTGTGCTGTTATGAGAAACTCACATCGAGGTAAAATTAAGTGACATAGGTACATGGAGAGTAAAAAACAAAAGACAAAAAACAATACAAAACAAAAAAACCAGAGAGGCAAACCAGGAAACAGACTCTTAACTATAGAAAGCAAACCTATGGTTACAAGAAGGGACGTGGGTGGGTGATGGGTTAAAAAAGAGAAATGGAAAAGAAAAAAAAAATATTGACAAAATAAAATAGCAGGAGTTATATTCAACTAGGTAGATGATAGTAAAGAAATTTAATAGAAAGTGAGGATAAAATGACCAATCAGAAAGATACAATGAGTGAGATATTTACATATAAAACAATAGTTTTTCAATATAAATGAAGCAAAAAATACAGAGTTGACAGGAAAAGTAAGCAAATTCACAATTATATTTGGGACTTAAACCTTCTTTCAGTAACTGATAAAATTACTAGACAAAAAAACCCAGCAAATATTTAGAAGATTCAGATAACACAGTCAACCAACAAAATCTAATTGATCTATGTAGAGCACTCATTACACCCAATAAAAGACAAACTTTTTTTTTCATGCAGTCAGGAAATATTCCTCATTATAGACTATAGATTGGGCAATAAAACAAACTTCTACTAATCTGAAACAATTGAAAGTAGAGAATATTCTCTGACTAATAAAATCAAACTTGAAGTAACAGAAAAACTATAGGGAAATATGTAAACAGGAGAAAATCGAAACAATATACTTATGAATGGGTCCAAAAGGAGATCTAAAAAACAAAAATAAAAAACAAAAAAATGTTTAAGAAAACTAAATAATTTTCTCTTCAGCTTTTATTTTTTGTGCATAAAAATTCATGACTCTTGTAAATTTTAAATATTATAAAGTACATAATACAGTATGAAAATGTAACTTCTGTTCCCATCTCTGGCAATAACTACTGTTAAGCTTTGTGTATATTATATATATTTCTCTAGGTTTTTAAATTACTTTTAGCAATAATGGTAACAACTCTTCAGTTGCTTGTGAGCAGTTTGCATGCAAGATAACCATTAGGCGTCAAAGAATTAATTGTCTGCCTGATAGTCAGTCATCTTCTACCAAGTGCAAAGAAAAACTTCCTAGAATGCCTCTTGCATCAAAATAGGAATCTTCTTCTGATAATGACAATAGACTTTCATTTCCTAGACATTGTGTACAAATTGCATTTATTTACTTTCAAACACTTTTTATCACTTATATCATCTATAGATATATTTTTCTTTTTGTGAAATTGTTTCGGTGTCTTGAGATGGGATAGACCATATCACCATTTTCCCTATTAAAATTAATAGAAATACCTTTTCATTAAAAAACTATATATATGTGTATGTATATATGAATATATATAATGTGTATATATATATATATATATCATGTCTATACCACCTATCTATATTCAATATATGTATATATGTATATCTATGTACATATATACATATGCATATGAGATTGAAAACCCAAACACAAGGAAGAAATAATAAAGATCAGAGCAGGAATCAATTAAATTGAAAATAGGAAACAATAGGAGCACCTGGGTGGCTCAATTGGTTGAGTGACTTTGGCTCAGGTCATGATCTCATGGATTTGTGGGTTGGGGTCTGTGCTGACAGCTCAGAGCCTGGAGCCTGCTTTGGATTCTGTGTCTCCCTCTCTCTGTGCCCCTTATCTGCTTGTTCTCTCTCTCTCTCTCTCTCTCTCTCTCTCTCTCTCTCTCTCCCCCTTTCTCTGTCTCTCTCTCTCCCTTTCTCTGTCTCTGTCTCTCTCTCTGTATGTCTCAAAAGTGAATAAACATTAAAAAATGTTTTAAAAAAGAAAATGGAAAACAATAGACAAAATGAAAAGAAAGCTGGTTCTTTAAACAAATCAATACAATTGTTAAGACTTGAAAAATAAAGAGAGACTGGAAAAAATAAAAACAATAAAATATAACGATAAATACATATATTTTTGAGAGACAGAGGGCATGTGTGACCAGGGAAGGGGCAGAGGGAGAGGGAGAGAGAGAATTTTAAGCAGCCTCCATGCCCAGCGTTGAGCCTGATGATGGACTTGATCTCATGAATATGACCTGAGCCAAAATCAAGAGTGTGATGCTTAACTGACTGAGCCACCCAGGTGCCCCAACAATAAATAATTTTTGCTGGAATATATTTTGTATATTCATACAAAATCCTGAACACAAATGTACATAACAGCTTTAATCATGATAGCCCACACTGCAAACAATCCAGATATCTTTTAATAGATAAGTGGTAAACTTGCCCATCAATTACCATGGAAAAACTACACAGCAATAAAAAAGAACAGAGTACTACACATCCAACAAGTTGGATTAATCTGAAAGAAAAAAAAGCCAGTTGTTAAACTTTATATATGGAGAACAGATTGTCCATTGCCATGAGTGACTGCACGATGATGAAGAAGGTTCAAGAAATGAGAGTCTCCTTATTTAAGCCAACATGAGGAAGCCCTATCCTGATGTAACTGTTCTGTATCTTGACTGAAGACAGGAAACTCAGTGATAGGGAATGCTCATTCTTAGGTAAATCATGAGCTTACTGGCATTACACAAAAACCTGCATTCTTCTCTCTTCATTTACCAATTTGGCATATGTCAGACTAATATTTGTCATGATAAAAAGAAGAATGTGACATAAACGTATGTCACATTCAGAAACAAAAATGTCCGGAGGAAACAGAGCTTATGGATTACACATTCCTGTGAATCTTTCTTTGAATTAAGGGAATTTTTCCTAGGCACACATCCATGCCTACCCTTAGCCCACCTGATTATCAGCTGGCTTCCTTAAATTTGTCATTATCATTTTTTTAAGTGCTAAAGTCTCAAACGATTACTGGTAATGGAAATTAAGCATCAAAATTGCTGAGAAACATTAAAAGCAACCCCAAACTCCCATCTCTACAAATCTACAAATTGTAAAGACAGTGATGTTGATTCCCTAAGGAGTAGGATGTCTTTCTCTTAAGTTCTAGGCTGCTTCCTATTCACTAAGCCTAAAGAGCCTAACATTTTACATTATCACAGTAATGACCGTGTATGCTACCTGGGGTTAATACATAGTTTTGACGATAATTTCAATTGTGGAAGTGTTTACCTGGGCCATTTTATTTATACATATAGAAATAGCTGATTGGTCACCAAAATTTCAAATATTATATTCTCCCCCCCCCCTTTTTTTCCCCGAAGTATGATACACTTTGGTTGGGTTGACTCCAGACTCTTTCTAGGTGTTCTCTCTTACTGGGAGTATAGGAAGCCCTTTGGTTCAGCACTAGAGGGAGATAAATGAACTATTTCAGCCAAATTTAGGCCACAGCAAAGCTCTGTCTCCAGGTAACTTGATCCCTTGTTTGGTCACTCACTTTTTCAAGTGTCAACATACAACGTCAAATATTTTGTCATTTTCACAATTCTTCAAGGCAAACATCTCTGTCTCTTTTATATTCCACCAATCCTTATTAGCTGTTTTACTTTCAACTCAAAACATACTTCTAGAAGCTGTAGTAATTGTGTTAAGATATTAAGAAGACCCATGGACTGACAAATTTCTAGACTGTGACATTTCTCTTATTCTTTTGTTCTCTTCTCCTATAACTGCAGACATTGCAGTTTACCTCTCACAAGTCATTCCTTTGTCTTATTCTATTAGTAGAGGCTGAAAGTTCTATTGTCAGCCTCTAACTCCATTCCAGTGAGGATTGCTCACATGATCTTGCTCTGTTAATGAAATGTGGACAGAAATACCAGGTGAAGCCCTCAGCCAAGCTGATGAGAGGGATAGGCTTGGTTGGCTCATGAAACTGTGCTCTTTGTATCTCTGTACCTTTGTTCTTCTATATTCTTCCTATCTGCAGGATAGATTTAAGGCCAGGAGTAGCTACAGCCATATTGCAGCCTTCAAAAGAAAAAAAAATCTGCATATTAGGAGCAACAGAAGAGAAGACCAAGTCACCTAGAATAGTAACAACTGTTTTGGATTGTTTTATAAATCATTTTAAATGATAAAAATAAATCTTTGTATTGTTACACTGTTATGACTGGGCGATCTGTTGCTTATAGTTACACCGACAACCCACTGAAGCAATCTGTAAATTAGAAAATGTAAGTAGAGTTTTTCAACAAGTCAGTTTTATTTTATTTTTTTAATATGAAGTTTATCGTCAAATTGGTTTCCATACAACACCCAGTTCTCATCCAAACAGGTGCCCTCCTCAATACCCATTAGACACCCTCCCCACCCTCCCATCCCCCATCAACCCTCAGTTTGTTCTCAGTTTTTAAGAGTCTCTTATGTTTTGGCTCCCTCCCTTTCTAACCTTTTATTCTTTTCCTTCCCCTCTGCCATGGTCTTCTGTTAAGTTTCTCAGGATCCACATAAGAGTGGAAACATATGGTTTCTTTCTCTGTATGACTTATTTCACTTAGCATCACACTCTCCAGTTCCATCCACATTGCTACAAAAGGCCATATTTCATTCTTTCTCATTGCCACGTAGTATTCCATTGTGTATATCAACCACAATTTCTTTTCCATTCATAAGTTGATGGAAATTTAGCCTCTTCCCATAGTTTGGCTATTGTTGAAAGTGCTGCTATAAACATTTGGGTACAAGTGCCCCTATGCATCAGCACTCCTGTATCCCTTGGGGAAATTCCTAGCAGTGCTACTGCTGGGTCATAGGGTAGGTCTATTTTTAATTTTTTGAGGAACCTCCACACTGTTTTCCAGAGGGGCTGCACCAGTTTGCATTCCCACCAACAGTGCAAGAGGGTTGCCATTTCTCCACATCCTCACCAGCATCTATATTCTCCTAATTTGTTCATTTTAGCCACTCTGACTGGTGTGAGGTGGAATCTCAGTGTGGTTTTGATTTGTATTTCCCTGATGAGAAGCGACGTTGAGCATCTTTTCATGTGCCTGTTGGCCATCTGGGTGTCTTCTTTAGAGAAGTGTCTATTCATGTTTTTTGCCCATTTCTTCACTGGATTGTCTTGATGATTACAGCTTTGTAGTAGAGGCTAAAGTCTGGGATTGTGATGCCTCCCACTTTGGTCTTCTTCTTCAAAATTACTTTGGCTATTCAGGGTCTTTTGTGATTCCATACAAATTTTAGGATTGCTTGTTCTAGCTTCAAGAAGAATGCTGGTGCAATTTTGATTGGGGTTGCATTGAATGTGTAGATAGCTTTGGGTAGTATTGACATTTTAACAATATTTATTCTTCCAATCCATGAGCACGGAATGTTTTTCCATTTCTTTATATCTTCTTCAATTTTCTTCATAAGCTTTGTATAGTTTTCAGCATACAGATCTTTAACATCTTTGGTTAGGTAAATTCCTAGGAATTTTATGCTTCTAGGTGCAATTGTGAATGGGATCAGTTTCTTTATTTGTCTTTCTGTTGCTTATAGTGTGTAAGAATGCAACCGATTTCTGTACATTGATTTTGTATCCTGCGACTTTGCTGAATTCATGCATCAGTTCTAGCAGACTTTTGGTGGAGTCTGTCGGGTTTTCCGTGTATAATACCATGTCATCTGCAAAAAGTGAAAGCCTAACTTCATCTTTGCCAATTTTGATGCCTTTGATTTCCTTTTGTTGTCTGATTGCTGATGCTAGCACTTCCAACAGTATGTTAAACAACGGCGGTGAGAGTGGACATCACTGTTGTGTTCCTGATCTCAGAGGGAAAGCTCTCAGTTTTTTCCCATTGAGAATGATACCAGCTGTGGGCTTTTCATGAATGGCTTTTATGATGTTTAAGTGTGTTCATTCTATCCTGACTTTCTCGAGGGTTTTTATTACGAAAGGATGCTGAATTTTGTCAAATGCTTTTTCTGCATCAATTGACAGGATCATGTGGTTCTTATCTTTTCTTTTATTAACGTGATGTATCACGTTGATTGATTTGCGAATGTTGAACCAGCCCTGCAGCACAGGAATGAATCCCACTTGATCATGGTGAATAATTCTTTTTATATGCTGTTGAATTCAATTTGCTAGTATCTTGTTGAGAATTTTTGCATCCATATTCATCAGGGATATTGGCCTGTAGTTCTGTGGGTTTTTTTTTTTTTTTTTTTTTTTTGCTGGGCCTCTGTCTGGTTTGGGAATCAAAGTAATGCTGGCTTCATAGAATGAGCCTGGAAGTTTTCCTTCCCTTTCTATTTTTTGGAACAGCTTGAGAAGGATAGGTATTATCTCTGCTTTAAATGTCTGGTAGAATTCTCCAGAGAAGCCATCTGGTCCTGGACTCTTATTTGTTGGGAGATTTTTTGATAACCGATTCAATTTCTTTGCTGGTAATGGGTCTGTTCAAGTTTTCTATTTCTTCCTGTTTGAGTTTGGGAAGTGTGTGGGTGCTTAGGATTTGTCCATTTCTTCCAGGTTGTCCAGTTTGTTGGCATATAATTTTTTATAGTATTCCCTGATAATTGCTTGTATTTCTGAGGGATTGGTTGTAATAATTCCATTTTCATTCATGATTTTATCGATTTGGGTCATCTCCCTTTTCTTTTTGAGAAGCCTGGCTGGAGGTTTATCAATTTTGTTTATTTTTTCAAGAAACCAACTCTTGGTTTCCTTGATCTGCTCTACAATTTTTTTAGATTCTGTATTGCTTATCTGCTCTGATCTTTATTATTTCTCTTCTTCTGCTGGGTTCGGGGTATCTTTGCTGTTCTCCTTCTAGTTCCTTTAGGTGTGCTATTAGATTTTGCATTTGGGATTTTTCTTGTTTCTTGAGATAGGCCTGGATTGAAATGTATTTTCCTCTCAGGATTGCCTTTGCTGCATCCCAAAGCGTTTGGATTGTTGTATTTTCATTTTCATTTGTTTCCATATATTTTTTTTAATTTCTTCTCTAACTGCCTGGTTGGCCCATTCATTCTTCAGTAGGGTGTTCTTTAACCTCCATGCTTTGGGAGGTTTTCCAGACTTTTTCCTGTGGTTGATTTCAAGTTTGATAGCATTGTGGTCTGAAAGTGTGCATGGTGTGATTTCAATTCTTGTATACTTATGAAGGGCTGTTTTGTGACCCAGTATGTGATCTATCTCGGAGAATGTTCCATGTGCACTCGAGAAGAAAGTATATTCTCTTGCTTTGGGATACAGAGTTCTAAATATATGTCAAGTCCATCTGATCCAACGTATCACTCAGGGCCCTTGTTTCTTTATTGATCCTGTGTCTAGATGATCTATCCTTTGTTGTAAGTGGAGTATTAAAGTCCCCTGCAATTACCACATTCTTATCAATAAGGTTGCTTATGTTTGTGATTAGTTTTATATATTTGGGGGCTCCCGTATTTGGTGCATAGACATTTATAATTTTAGCTCTTCCTGATAGATAGACCCTGTAATTATCATATACTGCCCTTCTTCCTCTCTTGTTACCGCCTTTAATTTAAAGTCTAGTTTGTCTGATATAAGTATGGCTACTCCAGCTTTCTTTTGACTTCCAGTAGCTTGATAGATAGTTCTCCATCCCCTCATTTTCAATCTGAAAGTGTCCTCAGGTCTAAAATGAGTCTCTTGTAGACAGAAAATAGATGGGTCTTGTTTTTTTTTTTTTTTTTTTTTTTTTTTAATCCATTCTGATACCCTATGTCTTTTGGTTGGAGCATTTAGTCCATTTACATTCAGTGTTATTATAGAAAGATATGGGTTTAGAGTCATTGTGATGTCTATAGGTTTCATGCTTGTAGTGATGTCTCTGGTACTTTGTGGTTCTTGCAACATTTCCCTCACAGAATCCCCCTTAGGATCGATCTCTTGTAGGGCTGGTTTAGTGGTGATGAATTCCTTCAGTTTTTGTTTGTTTGGGAAAGCCTTTATCTCTCCTTCTATTCTGAATGACAGACTTGCTGGATAAAGGATTCTCGGCTGCATATTTTTTCTGTGCATCACATTGAAGGTTTCTTGCCATTCCTTTCTGGCCTGCCAAGTTTCAGTAGATAGATCTGCCACTAGTCTTATGGGTCTCCCTTTATAACTTAGAGCTTGTTTATCCCTAGCTTCTTTCAGAATTTTCTCTTTATCCTTGTATTTTGCCAGTTTCACTATGATATTTCATGCAGAAGATCGATTCAAGTTACGTCTGAAGGGAGTTCTCTGTGCCTCTTGGATTTCAATGCCTTTTTCCTTCCCCACATCAGGGAAGTTCTCAGCTATGATTTGTTCAAGTACACCTTCAGCCCTTTTCTCTCTCTTTTCTTCATCTGGAGTTCCTCGGATATGGATATTGTTCCATTGATTGCATTACTTAGTTCTCTAATTCTCCCCTTATACTCCTGGAATTTTTTAATCTCTCTTTTCCTCAGCTTCCTCATTTTCCATAATTTTATCTTCTAATTCACCTATTCTCTCCTCTGCCTCTTTAATCCGTGCTATGGGCACCTCCATTTTATTTTGCACCTCATTTATAGCATTTTTTAGCTCTCCTGACTATTTCTTATTAGTCCCTTGATCTCTGTAGCAATAGATTCTCTGCTGTTCGCTATGCTTTTTTCAAGCCCAGTGATTAATTTTATGACTATTATTCTAAATTCTTGTTCCGTGATATTGCTTAAATCATTTTTGATCAATTCATTAACTGTCGCTACTTCCTAGAGTTTCTTTTGAGGAGAATTCTTCCGTTTCGTCATTTTGGGTAGTCCCTGGAGTGGCTTCCAACTGCAGGGCACTTTCCCTGTGCTGACTGGAGCAACTTGTGTTGGTGGGGTGGCCACAGTCACCCCAGATGTCTGCCCCCAGCCCACTGCTGGGGCCACAGTCAGACTGGTGTGTACCTTCCCCTTCCCAGGGGCAGGACTCACTGTGGAGTGGTGTGGCCCCTGTCTTGGCTACTTGCACACTGCCAGGCTTGTGGTGCTGCTTTGATGAGATCTGGCGTATTTGCTGGGGTGGGTCCACAAGGTGCTCCCTGGCGGGTGAAGCAGGCTAAGCTTCCTTTGCTGTGGGTGATCCCCTGAGGGAGGGGCCTTGCAGCACTGGAGGGAGGCAGACCCATAGGAGGGATGGATCCACAGAAGCACAGTGTTGGGCGTTTGTGCGGTGCAAGCAAGTTCAGTGAAGGGAACTGGTTTCCTTTGGGATTTTGGCTGGGGGATGGGCGAGGGAGATGGCACTTCCCAGTGCCTTTGTTCCCCACAGAGCTGAGCTCTGTCTTCTGGGACTCAGCAACTCTCCCTCCCAGTGTCCTCTCACCCTCCCCTCTCCGAGCAGAGCTGTTGACTTATAACTTTCCAGATGTTAAGTCCTGCTGGCTGTCAGAACTCACTCTGTCCCGCCCCTCCACCTTTGCAAGTCAGACTCGGGGGGCTTTGCCTTGCCGAGCGGGCTGCCCCTCCACCGCCCTGGCTCCCCCGGCCAGTCTGTGTAGCATTCACAGCCTCTCCGCCCTTCCTACGCTCTTCCATGGGCCACTCGTCTACACTTGGCTCCACAGAGTCCATCTGCTAGTCTTCTGGCGGTTTTCTGGGTTATTTAGGCAGATGTGGGTGGAATCTAAGTGATCAGCAGGATGAGGTGAGCCCAGCGTCCTCCTACGCTGCCATGTTCCACCATTACCCTCAAATTCTAACCTAACATGTCAGTTTAGTGAGGATGATGACAAGAAAGTAGGTGGTGAAACTCACAATATATAAGTTATTGAACACTTACTTTGTATCAGACATTCTTCTAAGAATAGATATAGAATAGATATTTTTGCCTTTAATCTTTTAAACAGTCATTTGATTTAAAATCAATTTGAGGGGCGCCTGGGTGGCGCAGTCGGTTAAGCGTCCGACTTCAGCCAGGTCACGATCTCGTGGTCCGGGAGTTCGAGCCCCGCGTCAGGCTCTGGGCTGATGGCTCAGAGCCTGGAGCCTGTTTCCGATTCTGTGTCTCCCTCTCTCTCTGCCCCTCCCCCGTTCATGCTCTGTCTCTCTCTGTCCCAAAAATAAATAAACGTTGAAAAAAAAAATTAAAAAAAAAATAAAATCAATTTGATTTTACACAAGATAAAACAAAGGTTTAAATTAAATCATTTGCTCAGAATTTGAAGCAGGAAATGACAGAGGAAGGATTCCATCCTGGGTCTTTTTGACTTCAGAACTGTGAATTTCTTGCTAATCCTAATTGCTCTATGACTACTTGAAAGCATTGGATATCTGGCATTTGTTTGCCAGTTTTTTTCGATATTAACATTGGTGAACTCTAGGAAATCAAATAGCTGTATCCTGGGCTAGAAGATTATAGGGAACACATTGCAATCCAGAACACTGCCTCTGGCCTTGTTTTGCTTATCTAGTCAAAGTATATCTAGGGGTTGGGTCCTGTCTGTGCTCATAAATTCCTTAGACCATGTTATATGGAATATCTTATCTTGTTTTCCACCCCGTTTTCTACATCTGCTCTTTTGTAGTCTTGTGAAGCCCTAACTTGTTTTTCTGCATGTTTTCAATATGTTTTTGCTGACACATAGCCCACTGACGAAATGCATGTTGTTTCCCTAGATGTATGCTTAATAAATACGTGAGCTTGAGAACAGCTCAGGGAGATTTTCCTTAACCTCTCTCTCACCTCTCTTGATTTGCATAGAGTCTCAAATAATCCTTTCTCCCGCCCTTGGCTTTGCTGGACAAAGCCTAAAGCCTAACATACAGTGAACGTTTTTGTTCTATTGTTGCAGTTTTGCATTTTTCTTCAGGTGTCATGGCTGGACCACTTAGAATTTCTCTGAGTTGGAGGGTAGGTCAGACAGTTTTCACATAGACTCAGTTCTGTTGAAAATAGGGAAATGTCATGTAATTAGTATTTCTGGTAAAGGTAGCTTTTCCAGATATATAAATAGGGATATAGATAAAAAGGTGAGGCATGTTTGAAAGTATACAGTCACTAGACACTTTTTAAATCATTATTTTTCTTTCTCTTTTTAATCATTTTGCTGGTAACCACCCCCCCCAAAACTATAGAAATTGAAGTAGCTAATAAAAGTAACTTATAGTTTTATTTTATTATTTAAACATTACGTTTAAACTGAACAAAAGAACACATGAGTTTCAACATAACTTAGTTTTAATGGATTTACTTTGGATGTGAATTATTTTGGAATGGCTTATCATTAGAAAACTGTAACATTGACAGTTACTCTGTGTGATTTATAAATATCTCATATCGTTTTTACTATTCCTGTTAACACACAAAGTGCTCAGTATTTAAAACTCACTCATGTATTTTTAATTTTTTTTCTTTATGAAAACTCAGTTTTTTTTTAATTTACATGAAATATTTTAAATTCTTTTGTATCCCATTTTTATTGTTATAACAATGTTTTATCATTGTTCTAATGATTTTAGAAAACTATTAGGTAGCCCTTAGTTCACTTAAATCACAGGAGCATTGTATTTTTTCTAGATATTTTAACATTTTCTCGTTTGAATTCCAAAGTGCAAAAGAGCCAGACAAAGATAAACCTTTATCTGTTGTTAGGAGAAAATGTTGTAATGGTTCATGATTCAATTCATACTATACTATGAAATATATATATATATATATATATATATGTGTGTGTGTGTGTGTGTGTGTGTGTGTATTTATATATACACACATATATATACACACACACACACACATATATATATATATATAATTTATCTAATATATGTGAATTATATATCAATCTTTACTTTTACTTTACATCTACTTGGTAGATGGCAAGTGCATTTTTTTCCATTTTATTGAGATATAATTGACATATAACATTGTATTTAAAAAGTATAACATTTGATTGATATATATATCCATATATATCCATATATGGGAGTATTGAGTATTATTATATATATTATACGTATATATATATTTTATATTTATATATATATATATATATATATATATATATATATATGAGAAAATGATTACCACAGTAAGCTTAGTCAGCGTCCATCACCTCACATACTTACACATTTTTCTTCTTGTGGTGAGAACTTTTAAGATCCACTCCCTTAGCAACTTTCAAGTATGCAGTACAATATTGTTAACTGTAGTCCCCATGCTGTACATTTTATCCCCAGAACTTATATATCTTTTAAGCAGCAGTTTATATCTTTTGACCACCTTCATCCATTTCCTCCAAGCCCCATTGCCTTCATCCCACTACCACTAGAACCACCAATTTGTTGCCGATTTCTCTTAGAGTTGTTTCTTATAAAGAAAATATAAGGTAGATAGATCTTATATTTTCTTTATCCATTTATTCATTGATGGACACTTAGGTTATTTTCATGTCTTGCTATTTCAATAATGCTACAGTGAACATAAGGGTGTAGGTATCTCTTTGAGATACTGATTTAGTTTCCAGAAATAGAATTGCTGTGTCATATGGTAGTTCGTTTTTTCACTTTTTGAGGAGCCTCCATACTGTTTTCCAGAGTGGTTGCACCAATTTACATTCCCACCAGCAGTGCACAAGGGTGCCATTTCATTTACATCCTTGCCAACACTTATTATCTCCTATCTTTTTGATGTTAGCCATCTAATAGGTGTGAGGTGACATCTCATTGTGGTTTTGTTTTGTAGTTCCCTGGCGATTAGATAATATTGAGCAGGTTTTCCTGTACTTGTTAGTCATCTGCGTGCCATCTGTGGAAAAATGTCTATTCAGTTCCTTTGACCATTTTTAAAACAGATTGTTTATTTGTTGTTATTGAGTTGCACGAGCTCTTTATGTAGTTGGGATATTAACCCCTTATCAGATACATGATGAGAAAATATTTTCTTCCAATCCATAGGTTACTATTTCATTTTTTTTGATGGCTTACTTTGCTGTGCAAATGATTTTTACTTTGACGTAGCTCTACTTGTTTATTTTCGCTTTTGTTGTTTTTGCTTTTGGTGCCAAATCTAAACATGAATTTCTTTTCTTTGACTAAGTTGTTTTATATTATTTGTTGTGCTTTCTTGATAGTAATAGATTTCAAATCATTTATTGCTACATCTAGATGTAATACAAAATCAATTATGGATGATGTTCCAATTAACTGGAATAGCTAGATAGAATGCTGTTTTGCTTCCAGGTGTCATATAATAATTACTGTGATACATATTAGAAAGAATAATAAAATACTCTAATGTCAATAATAAATGTGCATGTATTTTGAAAACATACTCATGAATACAAAACACTACGAATCTGCAAAAGCAGATAGAGATTGTTAAGTATATGAAGGGTTTATTCTTTGAAAAACTGCATAGTTAAGGTACAACAATATAGTCTGTGCACGCTTCTCCTCTGTGAGACTCTTTCATACATCACGTTGGAACGGGTTATAATACTGATGTAAAGCTAAACAATGTCATGTCTATTTCTGTTACCACAATAACAGTAGTCTTTACTTGACTTGGTTTTCATTCTGTGTTCCTGTTAATCTTTCTTTCTTTATTTATTTATAGAAGGTACATTTATAGAAGGTACCTAATCTTTGTATACAGTAAACATTATAATTTTGAATAACTATGCTGAGGTGGAATTTCACCTGACAGTAGGGACTTCACATGAGAGCAAGTGAAACACACAACTTTATTATATTTAGGGACAGAGCACTTAATTTTTATTTTATCACTGGGTATTAGGTACCTAGCCAGATTTTGTTTCCAAGCCTATAATTTTGGACCTCTTTAAAATATTTGTGTTGGCTTATTTTGACAAATAAATATATTCAAAACTGTGATAAAGTTTTATTAATATTAGAATTATCTCAAAATCTGTATAGCTTAGATAATTACTGTGTTTAGTCATTTCATAAAAAGAGAATGTCTGAAGTTATTTTTGTCTGGCCATGGTAATATTTCATGAAAGTATTTTTCACGTTTTTAGAGTATCTGGTATGTATATCTCTCTATATATATCTCTATATACATATGTCTCTATACACATGCATTTTTCTATTATTCTTATTATTACTACATATATTAAACTTTAAATTTACTTAAAATGTAACTCTTTTAGGTCTGTTTGTATTTATTACATTTGAACTGTATTTCATACTATGATCTCTCTAGTATGTGTCAGGGAGATCATACTATTGCTACTTCTTTAAATATATGAAAAATATGACCAGAAACATATTTGAGAGACACATGAGAAAAGAGGTGGGAATATTTTCATATTATTTCCCCAATATTTTTTTCTTTAATTCCATATCATCCTGATTTTTGATTTTATGAAAAGTCACAAGTGTGAAAGTCATACTCTTACAATTTAATCTGTCAGAGTTCCCAGACAAGCTGCAAATGAGAACAGAGTAGTCCTAAGTTAAATTTATATGATTAACAAATTTTTTTTTCTCTAAATTTAAGTTAGCAATTTAGTTGATAATGATAGTGCAATATTTTAGGAGCTCTGTGTGATGGAAGTGGAAGATACAAATAAAACACATATGTGAAGATTAATGGCAGGAATGAAAAAACAAGCATAAGGAAGTAAGAGAGAAGGTTTGGAGACGATCAAAATACAGTTACCAGTGTGATACTTAGAGAGCTCCTGATAGACGGTCTTCACAGGAGTCTGAATTTAATGCTGAATGATGCTGAACTATTGAAGTAAACTGAGATAGAATCCCTAAAAACCACATCATTCATCTTTTCAATATAATGCAGTGAATTAGAATCGCTATCACTATCCATTATGCTTTGCTCGTCTCAGTCAGCAGTAAAATTCTTCAACAAAACTGATCCTACGTACCTTTTACGGATATCACTGCAACTCTTTTATTTTCCTTTGCCTGGCTTTGGCAGTAACACTTCAGACAAACTTTATTTCTTTTCTATTGGAATAACAATACATCTGCAGTTTATTTTAACATCAATTTTTGAAAAATATGCATAGGGCATAAATTTTTCTTATCCTCACAGTGAATTTCAAGACTTAAAAAAAAATTCTTGCTTATTCCATGAATGAGAAAATTGAATAGGAAAGTAGGTAGTTTTTTCATTTCTATTTATTTTGATTCTAAACAATTGGTTATTGTAGTAAAAATATATATATTTTTCCATTTTCCAACCAACTATTGTCTCCTTCCATGGAGTAAAAAAATTGACTCAGTACATTCATAATTAATTTATAATTCTCCTAAACAGAGTCAAGAGTAAACCTATCCTTAGGGTAAAACTACAACTCCTAGAATATCTACCTACTTAAAAAGGATCAGAAGAGGACTCAAAGGAGTAAGGTCACATTTATTTTCTTAAGGTTTCCTTTTTCTTTATTAAGACGGGGAGGGCAATTTCAACATCAGAATAACATCCTAATTTCCTGAAGGTGCTCAATCCCATAGGTAGGAGTCCACAGGAAACTTATCAACTTGGTGCAACCTTGTCCCTTTGTAACAGAGTGGAATAATCAACTCTCATCCTTTCTAGAAATACTTGTCTCAACTAAGCCATTCACTATCATCATCATGGTTCAAAAAAATAATCAATATGATTGAAATAAGAACCTACTTCCCCAGGCCTACATGTTTCTCTGTACAGAGGTCGAGAGAGATCCTAGATGCCCACCTTCCATCCTTGCGTGCATTATATGTGACGAGTCTACCAAGACCAAAGGACTTTTGTTTCTGTTCATCTCAGTAACAGTAGGTAGATCAGTCCTATCTCCCAGATTCTAACTCAGCCTTATAAGTGTTGCATGTTTCTACCAGTCCCTTCTCCCTATTTCTGCCCCACACTCTTGAAAACTTTTCATTATTCCCTTATAATTCAATGTTGCCCAATTCCTCTGTCTTTGAACTCTTTTCTCAACATTTTGCTCTAGGGTGAATTTGACCTTCCTCTGAAGATTGTGTGTTCCCTGAAGCCCCCTCAAATGGTGGCTCATTTTTCTTTGTTTGTTTTTCAACTCAGAGAACATCAAGTAGGATAAATGCTTAAAAAATGATACCACAGCATATAATTTTAAAGGACCAGAAAAATCAAAGCTAAAGAAAAAAACCTGAAGGAAACCAGAAGGGGAGGAAAAGCAAGCAAACAAACAAACAGAACCCTACCTTACCTATAGACAAACAAAATTTAAAATTACATCCTACTTCTTCTAAGAAACTATGCAAGCAAGAAGAGAGTAAATTACATATTTAAAAGGTTGAGAGAAAAATAACAGCAACCTAAAATTTTGTACCATGTGAAATTATGTTTCAAATAATAAGGACCAATAAAAACATTTCTTGGACAAACAGAATTAAGGAAATTGGTTGCTAGTAGATGTGCCTTGCAAGAAATATTAAGAGGTTCTTTAGAGAGAAGGGAAATGATGCATATTGGAAATTCAGATCTACATAAGAGCATTAAAAAAGGAGTAAGTGAAGGCAAAATTAAAACTTTTCTTATTGTTAATTGATCTAACAGATAATGGTGTGTTCAGAATAATATGAACAATGGATTTGCTTATGTATATATTTTATGCTTATATATATGCTTATGCATATATTTTATGAATATATAAATGCTTATGTATTCCCATATATACGTGAAACAAATGAGACCACAGGGAAGAATTAGGATTATTGTGTTATTATAAAGTACTCACACTATCTGTGAAATGATTTACTGTTATTTGAAAGAGGATATGGATTAGCTATAAAAGTATATTGCAAACTCCAGGGCAACTACTCAATAAGTTAAAAAAAAATAGAAGTGAAACTAATATACTAAAAGAGGAGAGAAAATGGCATCATAGATGATCAGTTAAAACCACAAACCACAGAAAAAGAGTAGAAGATAAAAATACATATAAGAAAAAAAGAGTAAAAAACAATAACCAAAATATGTATATAGAGAGACATGTAGATACATGCTTGATCCTCATCTTATTTTAATATAGTCACTTATTTCCCTTTCTCCCTCCCCCCCTTTCTTTCTTTCACAGTGCCCTGCCCTGCCCTCCCCTCCCCTCCCTTCCCCTCCCCTCCTCTTTCTTCCTTTCCTCTCTCTCTCTCTCTCTCTTCCTTCCTTCTTCCCTTCCTTCCTTCCTTCCTTGCTTTCTTGCTTTCCTGACTTTTTTCTTATATGGTAGCATGGAAATTTCCCTTAAATTACTCGATTGCTCTATAGTTTCCAATTGAGTAGATTAATATTTGCTACCCTATGGAATAATTGCTATTTGGAAAGATGCTCAGTGACACTGTATAAGACAAAGAAGTAAAGGTTTAGAGGAGTATTTAATGAAAAGGCAACATTTAAACTGATATTTAAGGATATGAAAGAGTCTGATAAACTGTTGGGTGAGTTCAGGCCATCTAAGAGTAAGAAGATTGAGGATATTATATTTATCAGCATTTTTTAGAGTGGGGGCCACTGTCATTTAAGAAGCAATTTTTTCAGTACTTGGGATACACTCAGTATATATTGTTGGAACACAGACTTGAGAGAAATTTATTGAACTTTGTACAATATAAAGGATAAATTTGTTCCATTCAGTAAGAAAGGATAAAAATCTGAGGACTGTGGGAAGAGGGTGAGGGAGATCCAAAACATGAAAGAAAAGAAAAGATAGAAAACCGGTGGAAGAATGGATGAAAAAGGTTATTGAGGAAAGAAGATTCTTATTGTGATGCCTGAAATAAATATGCTTCAACCTTATAAAATCTTAGTAAAGTACAAATTAGTTATGAGTGCTCCTTATTTTAGGAAAATTTTAAGATAGATTAAACTCAGGTGAGAAGCTTATATTTACATCTTTGTAGATTCATGGCAATACCAGATGAAATGCTGGAGGGAAAGATTTGGCATCAGGGTTAACTGAGAATCTATTGTTTTAGAAATTAGTTATATATATATTTTTTTCTAATTGGGTTTTATTTTTGAAAACAAAAATGTTCGCAACAGCTTTATAAACAACAGTAGTAAGTTCTGTATGGTATTTTTCCCTTAGAAATTCCTTTTTAAATATGCTATAGACCTAATGCTTTGTGGAACCTGCTTTGGGGAAGTATGGCTTCACTACCAAAAGTGAATGCCAACATAAGGAAAAAAAATATTTAAATACAAATGAAATCTACAACTATTTGTGGAAAATATATTTTGTTAACCACCCAAGTAGAATAGCTAGAGAGGGAAGGGTTTTATTTGCAATAGTTTCATTCCTTAAAATAAATGCCGGCCTAAGACTTTGTTCTTTCCTTTATTTAGTCAGTATTATTAGTCAGAATAGGCTGTGTTTGTGAAATAATAAGTAAATCCTGAAGATCTTAGTGCCTAAGACAAGAAAAATTGCTTGTGTATGTATTTCATAGTCCAATTATTTTGAAAATAAATGAGATAGGTGGATGAGGGTTGAGTGACTCCCCTTTATGGCATGATACTCTATCTATCTATCTATCTATCTATCTATCTATCTATCTATCTATCTATCTATCTATCTAGATATCTCTCTATCTCTCTATCTATCTATCCGTCTGTCTATCTTTCTATCTATCTATCTTTCTATCTATCTATCTGTCGATCTATCTATCTGTCTGTCTGTCTGTCTATTGATCTATCTGTCTGTCTGTCTGTCTGTCTGTCTATTTTTAAGTAGGCTCCATGTCCTGCATGGAGCCCAACACAGGGCTCAAACTCATGACCCTGAGATTAAGAGTCAGATACTTAAGTGACTGAGCCACTCAGGTGCCCCAATATTTTTTTTAAAGTTTAGGCTGTTTGCATGTTCTACTTCCATCATCCCTTAACTGTTTGGATAAGAAAATTTGAAAAACACATTTATCAACAGTTGAATTGTATATTTGCCTTGGCTCCAAAATAGCAAATAGGTCAGCTAATGTCCACTGGCAAGAATAAATTATATGACCCCATCTAAACATATGAGAACAAGGAAATGCACTTATCTTTAATAAGACTAACACTGTTCTGCCAAAATATTTTTTTAAGTTTGGGGGGAAAAATCCACTTTTGGTTAAATTTCAGGTGGTTATGAAATAAATTAATCATTTCATCACGAATTTGGACATTGAAAAATACTGCCTCTTACCTTGCTTTAGTACTAAATTTTATCTTATTTATTTTTTTAGTTTATTTATTTATTTTTAAAGAGACAGAATGTGAGTGGAGGAGAGGCAGAGAGAGAGGGAGAATCTCAAGCAGGTTCCATGCAGGGGCTCAAACTGAAACTCATGAACCATGAGATCATGACCTGAGCCAAAATGAAGAGTCAGGCACTTAACCAACTGAGCCACCCAAGTACCCCAGTACAAAATGTTATTGATCAGACTTTCAAATTTATGAAAAATTCACTGTAAGAGATAAATTATAAAGGGAGAGTTAGAAGTGAAGGAAATTGTCACCCACCTGACATGCAAAATTGGAAAGTGTGGCATTTTTGATACTGTATAACTAATAATAGGAAAAGATCTCATTTCTTGGAATATTGCTTAGGTTGCAAATGCACGTAGTATCATTCCATACTATGTAATACAATATAAAGTTTGGAAAAAAATTCCAGGTTGATAGCTACATCCTGTTCATTTATATTATTGAAATTTAAATCAGCAAATATTTTTTTGAGTATTTACTCTTTTCAAAGCCTGTATTAAACACTGGGAATTAAAAATATCAAACTGTTGACATAATCTCCAAATACAGAAACTTCCATTCTACTGAGGAAGACAAGGCCACTTCAAAACAAAGCAGATAAATGATTGTCATATTAAATGTGTGGCTTTCAAAGGGAAAATAGGAGACAGATATTATTTCTGACCCAAGGAATTGAGAATTTTCCAGGGAAGAGGTTCTCATTGAGTAATGGTCGGATATTGGGGTGCCTGAGTGGCTTAGTAGGTTAAGAGTCTGACTCTTGATTTTGGCTCATGTCATGATTTTCTGGTTTGTGAGATCGAGCCCTGCCTCAGGCTCTGTACTGACAGTATGGAGCCTGCTTGTGATTTTCTCTTTCTCTATCGCTCTCCCTGTCTCTGCCCTTCCCCTGCTCTCTCCCTCTTTCTCAAAATAAACAAACTTAAAAAATTATCAATATTTATTAGTGGTAGATAATGCATTTGATACTTGCTCTGTGGCAGATGCTATTAACAATTCATATACATTAATCTTTATGTAATTGCGTAAAATAGGTTATATTCTTCTCATTTGCGGAGTACACGTTGAGAGGTCAAGTAACTTTACAAGTTTATACATCTACTGAGTCATAGATATGAGTTTAAAACCCACACTGTGGCTGGTGAATCAGAAAATGTTAAAGTGAATTCAGTATTAGAACACTTTGATTATTGGGCAAGATACTTTTTTTTACACTTATTTAGCACATATTGGTCTATATAGTCAGATCTGTTGTCTATTAAAACAAAACTAAATCTAACCCTAGCCTATAGAGTACATTGGGTTAGGAAAAACCAAAAGGTTAGTAACAGCTTCTCAGGCCTGAATTATTGCTAATGTGGTTTTGGAAAGTGCAAGTGAAGTCAAGTAGAGAAGTGAAATACATGATTTTGTGAAATCGACTCAAAACTGACTTGCAGAAAATAAAAACATATTGCTCACTTGAGGGAAATACAGTAACTTTCAAATATCAAACACAGGTCAGAGTGGAAATTGTGGTCATTAAGAAATGAGAATTAACTTATATAGGCACATGATGTGTACTTAAGAGAAGAAAGTTTAAAAGAATAGGAGAGAGAGCAGAACAAAGACATCAGGAATAACAGAGAGAGCTGGGAGTTTATACTAGTAAAATATTTTAAGTGGGACATTGTACTATTTTGAAAACCCAGGAGAATAAACAAATAGAAAAGCTTAGGAATTATTTAGAATTGCAGTAAAATACCTTTTAAAATACGTTCAGACCTACTTCAATTTCCTGGGGTATGGTTGGCAAGATTACACTGGACCGATTCTCTTGCTAAAAGCAACTGAAAGTACTGGATACATTATTTTTAAAATATATTATTAGAGGTAAGGGAAAGGATTATCAGGCCCAAATGTAGAGGCAAGTGAAAAGTGGAGCTAGATGGACAGCACACTACAACCCTGAGGGCATTCAGTAATGGGGGCAAATTTAAATCTTTAGGTTTGAGGGGAACACAAATTAAAGCCCAGCCCAAGGCCACCAAGGATGAGAAGAAGCCTATGAGAAACCTGACCAAAGGCCATACCCTCAGGGTAAGGATCGTGATCCTTGATCCCACAGCCTCAGATGGTGTCTGGGAGGTTTTGGGAATTTTGTTTGTTTTTGTTATTTTTGAATTTCAGTCATGGACTCATACAGGACTCTGAACTAGATTATAAAATCTGCAGTTAAAGACCTGAGCTGGGAGATTCTAAGACATACATGAAGAATGGGAAGCAGGCTAAGATACAAGATGGGTAAATCAAAAGAAGTAAAATTCCGGACATTTAAACAATGGTTAAACACCCTTTAGACTATGTTTATCAGAAGTTCATTTCATCTTCTCAACACTCGTATAGGAAAGCTGATTTTATAGCTGACAACTAAATATAGTGCAGTTCAATCATATGCCTGAGGTCAGAAAATTAAACAGGATTTGAGCTGGAGGACGGAGGAACATATTTTGACTCAAAGTTCCTCAACCCTTCTGTTAAACATACAATCTTGGAGGAACAGAAACCTTCATTTTACTTTTAAGAATTATGCTCATAATTGGTAAATTTCTCTCTCTCCATATGTGTGTATGTATGTGTGTGTGTATATGGTATGAGATTATTTTTATATATTTGTATATATTCTATTTAGTATATAATTATATATAGTACATACTATATATAAATTAAGTTATATATAGCATACCTATTATACATATTAAAAGTTCCATATGTATTTATATAGTTTATCATAGCATATATAAAATGGCAATAAACTGAGGAGATAGTTTTTGGTTTTGTGGGAATAGACATATTATAAAATGAAGGGTAAGGAATCTTAACAGTTGCTGTAAATAACTATTGTAGATTACCAGTGAAATACAAGCTACAGAAGATAAAGCTGTAGCATGAAAGCAGTTTGTTTAGTCAGGTAAAATACACAGGGCACCTGTGTGGCTCAGTCATTAAGCTTTTGAGACTTTATCTCCACTCAGGTCATGATCCCAGGATTCTTGAGTTCAAGCCCTGCCTCAGGCTCTGTGCTGACAGTGTGGAGCCTGCTTGGGATTCTCTCTCTCCTTCTCCCTTTTAAAAAATTTAAAAAATTGAGATAAAATGCTCAACACATTGGATTGGAACCTAAAGCAGAGTTCAGACAAGATGCATCATTCTTTCCCACCTGTTCAGTGTTCAGACTTTGCCACATCAGTGACTCTTATTCGTAGGTGTGAAAGTGTAAAAGTTCTGTTGGTGAAAACTGAGGCAATAATCAAGCTTCTGCTCACCATGTCATCCCTCTTACAGAACATATAGGAAAGGTAAAAGGACAACTGAAGACTGTGGTTGCAGTATTTGTTAAAGCAAATGATTAGTTTATCCTGACCTTTACAAAGACAGCAAGGAAAGGACTTGGGATAGTCTGAAGTTTGGAGTAACATGTCTCAAAAGATGAAAGCTGTGACACAGATTGGTGGTGTTTTAGGCAGAACGTTATTTAAAAAATCCTTCCTGGGGCCACCTGGGTGACTCATTTGGTGAAGCATCCAACTTTGGCTCAGTTCATGATCTCATGGTTCGTGAATTTAAGCCCCACTTTGGGCTTTTTGCTGACAGCACAGAGCCCAGAGCCTGCTTTGGGTCTGTGTCTCCCTCTCTCTCTCTGCCTCGCCTCTGCTCATGCTGTGTCTCCCTCTGTCTCACAAAAAAGAATAAAAGTTAAAAAAATTATTAAAAAATCCAGCCTGACCTATTTTTTATAAGTTCTAACCTTATTAGTTTATTTCACTATTTCTGCTCCTTTATTAGATAATTCCTTTGATGTGAATAATGTCCATAATCAAAATAATTTCCATATAATTTAAGAAATATATGTAATAAAGCTATTTGATGATAAAAAAGTAACAATTGAAGGCAAATATATTAAGCATATTATCTTAGCTACATTAATTTAAATGTGTTTATAAGACATGGGGAAGGAAAAAAGATATATATGACTATATTTTTATACTTAAATTGTTTTTGAAAATATAAAGCTCTTAGTTTTATCAGTCTTACATACAAAAATAGCATTAACTTTTGCAATAACATCTTTAAATATGAAGGACAATGATGCATTTTACATAAAAGCTTGCCACGGTGTGACATTTTAAAATGCAGAATAGAAACCATTATGAGAAGATGAATTACTTTCACAAATAGCCCAATGAATGGAATCCAAAAGTTATTAAGAATGACATTGGTAAAATCGTGTATTGGGGATTTTATTATACAATTTTAATTTTAAAAGAGTGCCCAAATTTTGTCTGGTTTCATATATAAGACGTTCAACCATGAAAATAAGTGCTGACACTATATGCAGAAACTAATTAGGGTGTGGCTAATGGAAATAAGTGAGCAGTATTAATAAGAATCATTCAGATGAAACTTTCAATGTGCTTTGCTTATTCTTTCTATTCTTTTTTAAGATTAAGTTCCATGACATTCACTGTAAGTACAGGAAAGCAGGACATATTTCATACAGGCATTTGTTACTATTAGTCATTCACAACTACTACTTGTTCAGATTAACACGCCACATCATGAATTGTAATTATTTCAGACATAGAGTAACCTTTTTCATTACACTTGTAGTATGACCTTTACTCCAATTAGTCAAACTTGTCTAGTGTTTTCTCTCTCTCTTCTATTCCTTCAGTTTAAAAATTCTCTATGTGGTGTGTGTGTGTGTGTGTGTGTGTGTGTGTGTGTGTGTGTATTACATTCCTCTCCTTCAACTCATGCCTTTAGACAAAAGCCAATTGCAATATTTGGTTTGCTTGTTTTTTTGTTTTGTTTTGTTTTGTTTTGTTTTGTAGATTGCCCCAAGGATATCTGTAGAATTGGCCAGTTCCTTTGTCCCGCTAACTGCCTACCCTGAGCATTAGAGAACAAGGAGGCAAGGGGAAGGAGGTGAATTATGGTAATGTAAAGGAAACTTGATAGGAATCTTCCATGAGGAAGATGAACTGTGGACATATGGACACACAAGATAGGAGAAGATTGACATGAACAAAAAAGTGGGGAAAATAAAAAAAGAAGTAGAATAACAGAGATATTTCAAATTGGTCCATAAAGAGAAATGAGAAAACTAAAGGGTAGGAGGAAATGTGCAAAAAAATTTAATGAAAATCAGCAAGATCATTCTTCCATCTGTGAAATAAGAAATAAAGAGTAAACTAGGTTCAGAGCAAGCACTCAGCTATGGTGGGTGATTGGCACATAACAAAGTCAGGGTTCAGGGCTGAAAGAGAAGGGAGATAATCATAGAAGAATTAGCATCTGAAAGGAAGTCCAAAGGGAAAGGATAAGCAGAGTCTGAAAAAGCAGAAAGTTTACAGATGGATAATGCAAAAAGAAAAAAGAGAAAAACAAAAAAAAAATCAGATAGAAAGGAATAAAATAAATATAAACTCAATTAGATGGACATTGTTTGGGGCCAAAAACTGTATAAGGGGAGAAAGGGTATTTTAAGAGTAATGGATATGAAAACATGCAAATACAAATATCTTAGAAAAAAATAAGCTATGATTAACATACATAATATTAAAAAACAAATATCTGATTATACATGTAGGTGTAGAGGCAGCCTGTCTTTGTGAAAGTAAAGAACTCTGGATAACTACAAAAGAATGATGGAAAGTCTTATAGACATTAGTTCTCTGGGATCAGGAAAGGGACCAAAACGAGTTACTGATTGACACTTGAGGTTCTTTTCTATCTGCTAGTAAGAGAAGTAATAATTGAATGATGCTGTACATAGAGAATACAGAGAGCTAATCAAGACAATTGACACTGTAAATAATGTTAAACCAAAATTTGTTGAAAGGGCAATTTGTTCATGTCTTAAAACTAATGCCAACTCATAGGGAGAAGTAAAGCAAAAGAAGTGAAAAGATCTTGAAGTATACATAATAAATCAAAGTGAAAAAAAAGTTTAGAAATCTTAGAAGCTTTCAAGATAGAGAAAATGTGGCACGCAAAGATATGAGTTGAAGCTATATATTAAAAAGTATGTGTTCATTTGTGTATGTGTTTTAATTGAAATAAAGGCAGACAGGAGCTCCCAGGTGGCTCAGTCTGTTAAGCACCCAACTCTTGATTTCAACTCAGGTCATAATCTCATGATTCTTGAGATTGAGACCTGCTGGGGCTGTATGCTTACGAAGCCTTCTTGGGACTCTCTCTCTCCCCTCCTCTCTGCCACTCCCCCATTTGCGCGCACTCTCTCTCTCTCTCTCCCTCTCTCTCTGAAAATAAATAAACTTAAAAAAAAAGAAAGAAATGCAGACATAAATAATCTATCAAAATATAGAAAATGTAAAAGAGCACCTAAAAATTTTGGAGTAACTGATGTTTGTTAATTATAAACACAAAAAGATAAATACAAAGAGTTGCATGTGTGAATATACATATATTCATAATACACAGAAAGAAGACAAATGACAAAGTCCATAATTTAGGAGCTAGCTTTTGTAAGCATATAAGATGGAACATATTAGAAATATTGCCATTTTCTAAAGATAATTGTCATTATTCTATAAAATTATTATTTTATTGCAAATTTTAATCCAAATATATTTTAACTTGTCTGTCTCTGTCTCAGGAATATAACTATGTAAATTACCCACATAGGTCCCAATATGGTAAAGAAAACATTTCATAAAAATTTGTTATGGCATTCTGATCCTTTTAGGAAAATAATCTTTTTAAAACAATTTTTTAAACATTTTTATCCATTTTTGAGAGACAGAGAAAGACAGAGTGCTAGTGGGGGAGGGGCAGAGAGAGAGGGAGACACAGAATCTGAAGCAGATTCCAGGCTCTGAGCTGTCAGTACAGAGGCCAACGTCGGTCTCAAACTCACAAACTGTGAGATCATGACCTGAGCTGAAGTCGGACACTTAACTGACTAAGCCACCCAGGTGCCCCAGGAAAATAATCTTTAATGTAATACACTCAGTCTTTACACAAATGTATCTTTCCATACTCTTTAGTTATATATAGAGTCAGGCTAAAAATTGATCTATAAAAATTGACCTAACCTTAAGAAAACATAAACATAGAAAAACATATTTATTCGGTAAATAGATAATAGGAATATGTTTTATTTCAGGACTATATGTTTTTATTCTATATATATTTTATTTGCTAATACTCCTTTGTCTTGATTACTGCAGTTTTATGATAAATACTGAAATTAGGTGGTTTGGATTCACTGAGTGTGTTCTTCCTAGAACTGTTTTTGCTAGTCTAGTTCCTTTGTTTTTCCCTACTTCTTTCTGCCTTTCTTGGATTGATTGACCTTTTTATAATTCCATTTTATTTCCTCTATTGACTTGTTATTTATATTTCTTTTTACTTTTTAAAACAGTTGCCCTAGATGTTATGTAATTCATTACTAGTTAATCGGAGTCTACTTTTAAGGAATATTATACTACTCACATGTGTAAGACTTAACACATGAAAGTCCTAAATATTCTGTGCAATCCTTGTTATTATTCTCATACATTTTAGTTTTACAAGTGGCATTGAACAGTATAATATATTTAAATATTTAGACAGATAATTATCTTTACAGCAATATATAAAATTAAAGAATGAATTTTATTTTGTCTTCCTTTATTTTGTTTCTGTATTTATTTATTATTATTTTGTATAGACTCATGTTTCTGCTTGGGCCATATTTCTTGGCCAGAGTTTTAACATTTGTCATAGTGTGGGGTATGATGGTAATTACTTATATCATTAATTTTGTCTGGAAATGTCTTTATTTTTTGTTGATTCTTTTTTTAAATTAAGGAATTTTATTGTTAGGGTAGTTTTAGGATCACAGCAAGATTTAGCAAGAATATAGAGAGTTTCCATATAGTGTCCCCACTCTTCTCTGCTATCAACATCACACAACAGAGTGGGACCTTTGTCACCATCTACATTGACATACTGTTAACAGCCCAAATCCAAAGTTTACCTTAGGGTTTACCCTTGGTGTTGTACATTCTCTGAGTTTAGATAAATGTATAATGACATGTATTTGTCATTGTAGTGTCACACAGAATAATTTTACTTTCCTGAAAATCTTTTGTACTATATTCATCCCTCCTTCCTCTCTAACCCTCGGCCACTACTAAGTTTTTACTGTCTCTAGAGTTTGCCTTTTTAAAAATGCATATAATTGGAATCATGCAGTACATAGCCTTTTCAGATTGGCTTCTTTTTCACTTAATAAAATGCTTTTAACTTTCCTCCATGTCTTACCATGACTTGATACTTCTTTTTAATGCTGAATAATACTCATTTCTCTGGGTATACCCCAGTTAATTTATCTACTCACATAGTGAAGGACATCCTGGTGGCTTTCAAGTTTTGGCATTTATAATAAACTTGCTGTAAATATTCATGTGCAGGTTTTCGTATGGACATAAGTTCTCAACTTTTTGGGGGGATGAATGTCAGAGAGCACCTTGCTGAATGATATGGCAAGAACATGTTTTTTATAAGAAACTGCCAAGCTGTCTTTGAAAATAGCTGTACCATTTTTCATTCTAATCAGCGATGACTGAGAGTTCCTATTCCACAACATGCTACTATTTGGCATTGGCATCGTCCTTGGATTTTAGCCTTTCTGATGGGTGTGGAGCGGTATCTCATTGTTGTTTAAATTTGTAATTCCCTAATGACAAATGATTTGGAGCAACTTTTCATATGCACACTTGCCATCCTTGTGTGTGTATGTGTGTGTATTCTTCTGTGAGTCATATATTTAGAGTTATGCCCATTTTAACTGTTTTTTTTTATTTTCTTATTGTTGAGTTCTAAGGGTTCTTCGTATATTCTGCACAACAGTCCTTTTTGTCAAGTGTGTCTTTTAAAAATACTTTCTCTCTGTGGCCTGCCTTCTGATTATTTTTTGACACTTTTTTTTTGCAGAGCAAAAATTTTTCATTTTAATGAAGTTCAGTTTATCAGTTATTTCTTCCATGGGCCGTGCCTTTGGTGTATCTAAAAAGTCATCACCATAAAAACTGTCACCTAGATTTTCTCCTATGCTATTGTCTAGGAGTTTGATGGTTTTACGTTTTACATTTAGATTTGTGAGCCATTTTTAGTCGGTTATTGTGAAGGACATGAGCTCCAGATCCAGATTTTTTTTTTTCATGTGGATGTCCAGTTGTGAACATGTGTGATTGGTGTGAAAAAGACTATCTTTCAGTATGATTTGTGTGAAAAAGACTATCTTTCTCCATTGTGTTGCCTTTCCTCCTTGGCCAAAGGTCAGTTGACTACATTTATGTGGATTCATCTCTGGGCTCTCTATTCTTTTCCATTGATCTATATGCCTACTCTTTCACTAGTAACCACACTGTCTTGATTACTATAGCTTGCTATTGTCATGAAGTTGAATATTTTCAGTCTTCTGACTTGATCTTTCCTTCATTATTGAGTAGGCTATTCTGGGTCTTTTGCTTCTCCATATAAACTTTAGAATCAGTTTGTTGATACCCACAAAATAACTTGTTGGGATTTTAATTGAGATTGAATTGAATTATCCAGAAAATAGAGAGTCCGTTGAGATTGTCAGTAACTTTTGTGGAAAAAATGATAAGTAACTTGAGATTTAAAGGAAGATTAAGAGATAGGTGAACAAAGAGGCACTGAACATGTGTTTCAGGCTGAGTGCTATATGTGTGACAGACATTTTTACATTATTATTATTATTATTATTATTATTATTATTATTAAATAGGCTCCGTGCTAGGCATGGAGCCCAATGTGGGGTTTGACCTCATGATGCTGAGATCAAGACCTGAGCTGAGATCAAGAGTTGGACACTTAATCACCCAGGTGCTCCCATTTTTTGCATCATTAAGGCAAATAGAAATCATTCCCACTTTCGTATACTTGGTGTTGTCTCTGAGTCATTGGCCATATGAATTGGGGTGGCCTAAGCCAGGGGTCCTGCACCAAGATATTTCAAAGCCTTATTAAAAATGTCAGGGTGGGGCGCCTGGGTTGCTCAGTCGGTTGAGCGTCCGACTTCGGCTCAGGTCATGATCTCACGGTCTGCGAGTTCCAGCCCCGCGCCGGGCTCTGTGCTGACAGCTCAGAGCCTGGAGCCCGTTTCGGATTCTGTGTCTCCCTCTCTCTCTCTGCCCCTCCCCTGTTCATGCTCAGTTTCTCTCTCTGTCTCAAAAATAAATAAACGTTAAAAAAATTTTAAAAAAAATATCAGGGTACCCCTGGTGCCTTACTATACCTAATATTACCAGGAGATTTGGGTAGAAATAAAGTTGATGGGCTTCCTCATTTATAAAAACAGGAGTTCTGATAAAAGAAGTAAACCTTTGAAAGCTTAGAGTCCTGCACCTGTTGATGGCCATCATTAACCAGCTTTACTTGGAGTACATATCAAATGTAATGTCAGGCTGACTGTAATTTTCAGGATGTTCTGTTATATGGGAACATAGAGCATGCATGAAAACTCTTAGAGTTACTTTTTATTGCTAACAATTTCTGACATGGTATATTGTTTATATGAAAAAATCTTGATTAAAACTAATCCCTCTATCCAACGTGTGAAAAAAATTATTTCCCAAGTTAACAAAACTTACTATTTTAAAACTAATTTTAAAAAAAGTAAAACTACTTTAGAAATGAAGTACAAAATCTTTTCAATAAAAATATTTTAAGGATAAATGAGATGTCATGGCAACAATTTTTTAATAAAAATCTGTGAGGATAAATTAGATAATATACTGAAAGTACTATGAGCATGTTAAAAAAACACTATATAAAAATCAATGTATTCTTGTTATTATAGGATTTCCCTTACCTACTAGTTATTGAATCCTTAGTGAGCATATTGAAAAACAGAAGGAAACATTTATAGAAGATTGGTGAAAAAGAATTTATGTAGTAATTTAAATAATTATATATTATTTAGTGTTTAGCAACTTAATATACATAAATTTAATTATATATTTATCTTCATTTACACGTATTATTAGGGCTGATGTAAGTCAACTTAGCATTGGGAGAAGTACTGGAGTGTAATAATAATTTTGTTCATGTGTAAATTTATCAGTTTACTATTTATCAATAATTGGAATACTCCATTACCAGTTTTAAGTAAGACATCCTTTAATTGTTTATCACAAATGAAACATGCTTTACTGACTTAATGCTCAGGTATTTTATAAGGTGCATACTATCAATTTACAATGTAGGGCTACAAACTGTTATTAAGTATCCATATTTATCCAGTGTGAAAGCATGTTACCATATAGAGATAAAGATCAAGTAAGAGATAAACTTGATTAACTCATTTGCACCTCGTATGACTGTAGACACAAAATGAAGTGTAGTCAATAAATCTCATTTTTCAATGGTGTCTAAATTTCAGACAAAACAGGGGTGCCTGGGTGGCTCAGTCTGTTGAGCCTCCGACTTCGGCTCAGGTCATGATCTCACGGGTTCGAGCCCCCTGTCAGGCTCTGTGCTGACTGCTTGCTCGGAGCCTGGAGTGTGCTTCAGATTCTGTGTCTCCTTCTCTCTCTGCCCTTCCCCTGCTCATGCTGTGCCTCACTCTCTCAAAAATAAATAAACGTCAAAAAAATTAAATTTCAGAGAAAACCATATCCTTGTTCAAAATCAACATGCACAAGAAAGTATCCACAATGTTAGAAACGAATTGTATAAAAGTATTATGGGATGGCAATGTTAGTCTGAGTCACTATTATTTATCTTGTTTAAATCAAAGTCACTTAACTTGACCTCTTATTTTTTTTAAATGTAGAATTATACATAATGACATTTTTTCATCGCTAATAAAGATTATCTTTATTCTTACAACTGTGACACATTTCTACAGTAAGTCCCTAAAGTGCACTTTGTTTGCTGATTTGTGCATTGTCCTTTCCCTTACCAACGAAATGATTTAGGAAAGGGTTAAAAAAGCAGTGCCAGCTTTTCAAATGTGACTTCAACTGCTCATTGAAAGTACATTAGATCCTCTTTGGACTGGAACACTATTGTAATCATTTGACAAAAAGCACCTTTGTGACCTGATAGTCTTAAGTAAAGCTTTTAGTATTGCATTAAACCTCAATTTATGTAGTATTTTAATCTGAAGTCCAATGGTGACAAACAAGTATCTTGTGATGGTAAAAGGTAGCAATGAATTGGATTAGGGACAATCCCAGCACTCATTCCCAAGATAACATTGAATATCCCACATATCTGGGGGCGCCTGGGTGGCGCAGTCGGTTAAGCGTCTGACTTCAGCCAGGTCATGATCTCGCGGTCCGTGAGTTCGAGCCCCGCGTCAGGCTCTGGGGCTGATGGCTCAGAGCCTGGAGCCTGTTTCCAATTCTGCGTCTCCCTCTCTCTCTGCCCCTCCCCCGTTCATGCTCTGTCTCTCTCTGTCCCAAAAATAAATAAACGTTGAAAAAAAAAAAGAATATCCCACATATCTGTAATTATCTGAGATGTGGGAATAAAACAAATGTCCCATGACATGTGTCTAGGACGTGCAGTGGAGCAGGGTTGAGTGTGGGCTTTGGAAATTGAATGCAAGGCTTTGAACCCTCACCACACAATCCTAGGGTAAATTGTCTAACTTCTCTGTGCTTTGATTACCTGATTCTAAATATGGATCATCTTACAGTTGCTGTGAACAGCTGTAGGTGGGTTCAGAGACTCCAGGTTCTTCTGTGCTCCTGGAGCCAGCTTTGTTTTATTTACCATGCTAGAGGTACCAGCAGCTGCTAAGCAAAACTTCCCAGAAGCCTGATTACTTCAAGTCTTGCCAGAACTCTTTCTGCCCAGCAGCGCTAAGAGGCAAGAAGCAAATGTGGCTAGAACCTAATGAGCAAGAGACCAAGAATAGTAAATAAGGTCAACTCAACTCAAAACAACCTTAAAGATCTCCCTTGTTCCTATCTAACATTCTCATGTTGTTACTGATGTGTGGCTCTTTCTTTTCCTCTTTACAAACCCGTGTTCATAATTAGGCTCAAGTTTTGCTCTCCTCTAAGAATTCTGTTTTTACTAGTCCATTATTTTATACATAATGTTAGTGTATGATTTCTGTGATATGCTAGCTGATTCTCAGTTTCTGTAACTTCTATTCTTAAATAAAGAAGCTGCTTCAACAGGAATGAAATCCTCTAGGGATAAAATCTGTGTTTTTCCTCTTTATCCCTAAGCTCAGGCTAATGTGTTGCAGAGATGTGAAAAAGTCAAGGGTTTGTTACATAATGCTATGCAACTTTTACCATCAACCACTAAAAAGGAGGTGTTATATTTCCATTCCCTGTATCCCACTCCTTGTTTGCATTCTTTCCTGGACTTCCCATCGATGTATAGTTTCCCTGAGAGAATCTTGTCTATGTGTTCTGAAGCCAGTGAACACCTGAGTCCCTTCAGTTGCTTACATATCCTTGAGAAAATACAATTTGCGCTCATATTTTATCACCTTATTTTTAGTGTGGAAAAGAAATCGTCTGAAGAGCAGAACTTCATTCTACAATATTTGACTTGACATAAACATGTTTATAGGAGAGGGCCATTCTTTAAAAGTAAACATTATTCATCGCATTATGTACTTAAGGAATTTTACAGAAACATTTGCATCATAACACCTGGTAATAGACGGATTCCACTTGGGCTTAATATAGATTATTTGAAATGTTTTGCCTACTCAGTTGTCAATTCTTGCAGCTATATTGAAATGAAAATGTGTGGTTGGAGGGAGGCTTAGTACCAACCAGGGTGGTCCTACAGCTGTTGTAAGTCCTCAGCTGTTTGCACTTTTCTATTCCTTTCTGTGGAGGGAAAAAGATTGAGCTGCACTTGGGTCCAGGAGGGACCACCTCTATTTTCCATTTCATTTGGTAGGCTATTTTTTAGCAGAGGAGTTAAATGCTAGCTGTCTGACTTTGCTGCTGGACTAAGATAATTGTTGCTATTCTGCAGCTGTTCAAAGAGCATTTTGTAGGCAAAGTATGAAGAGTTATTTTGCCAAGAATCTATGATCAAATAAGATCATGTGCATAAGAATTTAAAGCTCAAGAAATGGAACCATAGAATTGTTTCCCAGTAGTATTGAAATATCAAGAATAAGAGGCAAAAACACAAAATTCAGCGTTCATTGAGCATGTCATCAGTCTTTGCGCTATTTGAGTATAAATCCAAAATCTTAAGAGACATGTTTTTATCTTTCCTTTATCTGGATAAATTGAAACTGCCAGTTTATCTAAAAGACAGCATATGGAATTCCTGAGGTAACATTTCCTCATTAAAATAGGCATATTTTTAAAATATATTTATATTTTTTGAGACAGAGTGTGAACCAATGAGAGGCAGAGGGAGAGAGAGACACAGAATCTGAAGCAGGCTCCAGGTTCTGAGCTGTCAGCACAGAGCCCGACATGGGGCTTGAACCCAAAAACCATGAAACCATGACCTGAGCCGAAGTCAGATAGTTGACTGACTGAGCCACCCCAGTGCCCCAAAATAAGTATTTTTTAAATGAAAAGTTCTTGAAACTAAGAATATTTTTTTAAAAGTAAGAATAATTTTTGAAATCTTCACAGCTTGCTAAGCTTTTAGAAAAATATAAAAATATCCTATTCAATCAGTCCTGGTGATGGGGAGTAGAGGTATCTAAGGTTAGAAAATAGTGTGGAGCCAGATTTCGAGGGTCCTCCAATATAGCTGCTGTAGTTGGAGTTTATCCCTTCATCTGCAGTCCTGCTTGGAAGGTTCTGCAACAGAAGGAACAAAAAGCAGAATGTTAGGAAAATGCTAATGCTGAAAATGTGCAAGAGAATTAGAATTGGAATGAAATACTCAAGACTAAAATCACACTAGGCAATAAATGTAACAATGAACAAGTCTAAATATCTGCTTCAGGAATAGTTCTCTACTCTTGGCCTCGATGACATTGAGGTTTTCTGGTTCCAAATCTAACCTGTCTGTGTGTTTTCCACTGTGGGACATCCTCCCCCCCCCCACCTGCATGTGAGAGTTACACACTCTATGTAACACACTGCTGTTAACTGTGACACACTGCTGTCGTCTGCCTCCTTCCCTCCCCTCCCTGCCTATCTGCTCTCCTCTCTCCACTCCTTACTTGTCTTTACTTCCTTTCCCATCCTCTCCACTTAACCTTCCTTCCTTCCCCTTGTCTTTCAGTTACTTCCTCTTTCTCTCTCCCTCCTTCGTCTTCTAGCTCCCCCCCTCAGTAATTTATATTCATATCTATACCTATATCTGTTTATATCTACATTTCTATCATTTACTTTCTTCTGAAATATTTGCCAGTAATATGGCTCCAAGTAGCATCTTTATATGAATGGCTACTCAATATATAGCTATAGCCCCTGAGAAATGCACTTTTGTGGTCTTTCAAATTGTAAATTGTAATTCCCCAATCAAATACAATTCCAGTAATCAGTTAGCTCTCTTGAACAGGTCCTTCTGATACATATTTGACTTACTCTGTCTGACTTACTGTGTAACCTTGGAAAAGTGAATAGACTTACTTCCATGAATCATAGATGTCCCATCGTAAAATGAGGAAAACAATAATGCCTGTACCCAAGTCTGTTATAATAATTAGATTATTAAGATAAAGTGAATAGTCCACTCTCTGGTATAAATGTTCAATAAAATTTGATCTTTCATTATTTTATGGTTTTTCAGGTAAAATAGAGAACAATTTTCAGCTTCTTTGGTCTCTATTCTTTGCCTCAAGATTATGGCTTTTAGTTAATGATTGGTTTTAATCACAAGCTACACAAATACTTTCACTTCCTAATTAGAAATGGTATGGAAGGAGGATAAGGCATTTATATGTAAGCCTTATTTTAAAACTGATACTAGTTTTCCTCTAAAATGAAATGAAGAAAATAATTGCTAACTTCATTATGGCTTATTCTGAGTATCAAAAGATGTGGCATATATTAAACATATACATTTAATTTCAACAAATTATAAGGTATTGCATAGACTAATGATATAAATGTGAGAAAAACACTATATTGTGACTTAAATAAAGTCCCTCATCAAAAGATTCTGGAGTTTATTTATTTATTTATTTTTTTCAACGTTTATTTACTTTTGGGACAGAGAGAGACAGAGCATGAACCGGGGAGGGGCAGAGAGAGAGGGAGACACAGAATCGGAAACAGGCTCCAGGCTCTGAGCCATCAGCCCAGAGCCCGACGTGGGGCTCGAACTCACAGACCGCGAGATCGTGACCTGGCTGAAGTCGGACGCTTAACCGACTGCGCCACCCAGGCGCCCCAAGATTCTGGAGTTTAAAGTTTATTCCTAGATGTCAACTTTGAAGGAGATATAGACCAGCCATATTTTTTTCTATTTTTTAGAGTTGAGGGATGACTATTCAGAATATTCTTCTCCTCCTCCTACCTCTGCTTCTCCCCCTTCACTTCCTCCACCTCCTCCCCTTCCTCCTAACCAGGAATTTACAAACCCAAAGAAATTATTAGTGATATAGAATAAAAAATATTGTAAGCTTTAGTTCAATACCAAACAAGTATAAATAACTCATAAAAATGGTATGTGTAGCATAACTATGGCTCATGCTCTGCCCTAGTCTCGTGGGATATTTATCTGTATTGTTTTAGGGATTAGTTCAATCCTCTCATTTTATTCTCAGGGAAATAAAAATTGGAGACACAAAAAAGGTGAATCTTAGTCCAAAACCATGGAAGCATTTAGTGTCAGAATTGGAAATGGACATCAGGTCTCTTGCTTCGATTTGAGGTTTGTTTTTGTAATACTATTCTAGGATAAGTTTCGTACATTTCAAACATCAACGAAGTTATTTTTTAAAGTTCTGTGAACTATCACTGAAGTTATGTAATTAGAGTATTCGTGAGAAGTGCTCTTACTATCAATCACTTAAATAATTCTTCCAGAGCATCTGATTTCTTTCCCCTTGTAGCCTTGAGTTGGGTTGTATTCATGCAGTGTCCTGACAGAAACTTATCCTAGTTAGTTTCATTTTATTCATTCTCTGACTGATTTGAACCATTTTATGAAAAATGTTTAATGGTATCTTCTGTTTATGTAATTCTAATATTAAACAACTTTTATAGTCATTTAATACAATGATGTTGTTATCCAGAAAATATTGTAACCTATCATACTTTACCTACTATTTTTAATATGGAGGCAGCACTAAAGTCAATTTGCATAGTTACATTTACATATGCAATCTCTAAAACATGGGAACTCTGAAATATGGGATGTTGATATTTTAAGAGATGATTATTGAAACTATCTTATGAATTTAATTATACTAGTTAGAGAGGAGCTTTGTTTTTTTAGCATAGAAAATATTTCATTTGAATGAAAGCTAAAATAAACTAAGAGCATCACATCAAACTATTACATAGTTATTTTTTGTTTTCATTTTTTCTTTTTGAGTTAATAAGTGTGATAGCATACATTTCTGAGACTTATGCCTCCTACCTTACCATTTTAATTACTGTGATAGTTTTTCCTTGCTTTATTTTGTAGTCACAATAAAAAATCATTTATTTGATATCATCAAGAAGGAGTATGTTATGCAGTGAAATATAGTTCCTTAAAATTTAAACATTAAATTATATCTGCTTGTGAAATTTAGGCTTGAAATGTGTTTCCTCTTCTTTATCACAATATTCAAAACATTATTTTCATGCATGGATATATATATTTTTTCATACACTGATACTTCAAGAGTTAATTTTTTTCATACATTGATATTCCAAGAGCTAATGTGGTACAAAGAGTTGCTCATCTTAATTCAAAACAACCACTGGTTGTGTTACTTTTATTTTGATCTGGACTTGTACATTTGATCCAGTACTATTTTTCACAGCTCAAAGTTTGTGTTAATCCCTTTCATCCTATCTTCATATTGCTACTCAAAACATTAAAAGTTGTAAGAAATAGTTGAAACTGCTGCTCTAAACATTGGGGTACAAGTGCTCCTATGCATCAGCACTCCTGTATCCCTTGGGTAAATTCCTAGGAGTGCTATTGCTGGGTCATAGGGTAGATCTATTTTTAATTTTTTGAGGAACCTCCACACTGTTTTCCAGAGTGGCTGCACCAGTTTGCATTCACACCAACAATAGCCAAATTATGGAAAGAGCCTAAATGTCCATCAACTTATGAATGGATAAAGAAATTGTGGTTTATATACACAATGAAATACTATGTGGCAATGAGAAAGTATGAAATATGGCCTTTTGTAGCAACGTGGATGGAACTGGAGAGTGTTATCCTAAGTGTAATAAGTCATACAGAGAAAGACAGATACCATATGTTTTCACTCTTATGTGGATCCTGAGAAACTTAACAGAAGACCATGGGGGAGGGGAAGGAAAACAAAAAGTTAGAGAGGGAGAGAGCCAAACCATAAGAGACTCTTAAAAACTGAGAACAAACTGAGAGTTGATGGGGGGTGGGAGGGATGGAAGGGTACGTGATGGGCATTGAGGAGGGCACCTGTTGGGATGAGCACTGAGTGTTGTATGGAAACCAATTTGCCAATAAATTTCATATTAAAAAAATAAAAGTTTTAAGAAATAAACAGCTTACTAAATGTTGGAGTTGTGAGTAAATAAAATATTAATAACTTATTCACAGAAATGACTTTAGAGACTCAAAACAGACCAAACATTTCAAATGCATTAATTCAGCATATTAATTCAATTTTAGGAGTTTCTGGTTTTGTTCTTTAGAATTACTTTACTTAATTTTAGAAAAAAAAACCTGTAGAGATATGACAATTATGGTCAGTTTTCTAATAAAAGCCACCCAGCTCCTTCCTCCTTAGCCATCTTAACAACCATAAAGAAGTAGATCACCAACATGCTGACAACGGCAGGGCAGAGGGTTGCAAACAGGTTGGATTCCGGATGGTAACATTGTGCTGAAGTTGGTTTATTGTTATCTGAAGCAGTAAACATTCTCCCCAATACAAAGGACAAGATTTTGTCCTAGAGAGTTGAAATTACTACGTAAGTGGGTTCTTGACAGACCGTGTGCTGCTGGATGGGTACTAATATTCAAGGGTACATAGAGAGGATGTCCTTCAGATACAAGTCTTCACTCCCCTATGTCCTCTTTCTCTTCTACCTCCTGGCTACATTTCTAAGAACTGAATAATGAGAAACAATATATGCAACATGCAACAGACTCATGGGCTGCAGTGCTGGTGTGGAATGCTCTTATCCTTTAATTTTGTGACTCCTTTAGGAATGCTGTGTCATTAGTATTTAAATCACTTCATAAATATTTCACTTTAAATACCATTGTAATGTCTTGTGTATGCCTTAATTTGTGTCTAACATAATGGTTTTGTATAGTGAAACAATTTCATCAGGGCACTTATACGATTAAAAAGAGATTTAATGGAACACTTCATCTTTACTTTGAGTTGACCATGGAACAGAAAGCAAAAGGCTATTTAATTTCTGCAGAAATAGCTTCTTATATTTAGATACTTTTTTTTAAAGAAAAATCAACATATACTTGTCTCCCAATACATACTCAGGAAAATTGTACACACTGCAGTTTAGGTGGAAGAAAATGCACAGAGAAGCAGGGAATAAAACCGTCCAAGTCCTGGGATAACCTTGTGTAGGGCGAATGAAGAAAGGAGTGGGAGAAGAGTGGAGGGTACAGATGAAGGTTAAAATGCAGGGAATTTCTTAGGACTATGTAAGATATTTTTTTTAACCTCCTTTTCACTGTTCTTCCATTAGAATGCTCTTCTGGGGTATTCAAGAATTTGAGGGTAGTATGGAGACATATGGACAAACTTAAGAAAGGTAGTATCTGCAGCATTTCCATGTGTACGTGATGAGGAAAAAGATGCATTTTTTTACCTTGCTTGCCTGCTAAAGGTGTTTCTGGTGAAGTTCAAGAGGCACATTTCTTTTATTTAGCATCCCAGTCTTTATATAGTTTGTTCTATTTTAATTGAAAGTCCTCTTGAACTTACTAAGCAGAGAATTCTATCTTATGCTGTACATCTGTTATGGTATCCAGACAGTTAAGCAATAATTGCTGAGTCATTAAAAAATTTCCTTCTGTAGATTCATCTCATGATAACAGAGTAGTCATCTGCTCTTGTTTGCTTTTAATCATTATATCCTTAATCATGAAGTAAATACTTTGAGATATTTTTAAGTTCCATTCAAATACGGGAAAAGAAATTTTGGAGGAAATAGAACACCAAATTATAAACGAGCAAAACTTAAATTTTAACTTGAAGAAAAATCAAATTAAAACCACTAAGGCTACGTGCTAGTATTTTGAAATTGACTCTTTTGTTTAATTGTATAGTGTACAATTTTTGCCTTGGAAACAAACAAAAGGATGCTACAGAGAGATAAGTTACTGTTTTCAGGGAAAAGAACACTACTTTCTGTTAAAAGTCACAAAGTGCACCAACACTGAAGATCACTCTAAATTTCAAAGGAAGTTAGTGCCAGTAATTGTACATTTAAATCAAGACTGTCTTATCTCCAGAGAGCAGAAATAGGTTCTTCTTCTTGAATGTTGTCTATTTTTTCCTCATAAGTGACATCCTGGGGGTAGAGCCTATTGAAGACTATAACATCAAGGCTTGTATTTTTTTTTTTTTTTTTATAAACTTTGCTTAAAAGGAAAGATCAAGGGATAGGAAAAATGAAAGAAAATTTAGGAGACATGGAGGCAAAATGAGAATTTCCAAAGAATAAAAACAGTCCCAAAAGGATAAAATAGGTAGAATTAGGGGAGATAATGTTCAAAGAAAACAGTGACTGAGAATATTCATAGTTGATGAAACATGTAATCATATTGTTGAAGTTTAGGAAGTCCTGACATTTTTTTTTTAATTTTTTAAATTCATTTCTATACATATCCCAGAGAGACTTTACAAAAAACAAAGTGAGTTGTCTTATTATAATAGACTTAATAGATTACCTGTAGATTTTTCAAAGACAACAGTAGATGTCAGAAGACACCGGAACACGGGATGCCCAGATGGCTCAGTCGGTTAAGCGTCTGACTTCGGCTCAGGTGATGATCTCATGGTTTGGTGAGTTTGAGCCCTTGCGTTGGACTCTGTGCTGACAGCTCAAAGCCTGGAGCCTGCTTCGGATTTTGTGTCTCCCTCTCTCTCTGCCCCTCCCCCTGCTCACATTCTGTCTCTCTCTCCCTCTCAAAAGTAAATAAACATTAAAAAAATATTTAAAAAAAGAAAGACAACAGAACACAACCATGTCCTATGTTACTTGTGGAAACTACATCAAGTTGAAAACAGTCATGTTCACCTGCAGGTATAGACAGATCATGGCTTATAATGTAACTCCCGTCCAGTCGAATATGCTATCTTCACATACCTTGTATTGTGAGGTGAGTTGAATTGCCATAGCCCTTCTTTCACTGCCAGGATAATAACATCATTGTTGTGGCTTCTTTGAAAGATTAGCCATTTACCATTTGGGAGAATATTGTATAAATTTTTACTGCATTATAGTCTTGAGCATGTGTCTTCTCTTCCTCTGTGCTGTTGTCACCAAGCACTTTCTCAGTTGACTCAGGGGGAGTTAGCCACCTCCACCCGGAGGTGGACGACTGAACGTATCTACACTGCTCTTTGATTCAGTGTGAAGGCAGACCAAGTAGCAAAATGATAACTATGTCAGTTTGAGACAATTGAATACAATATAAGTTGGAGAAATAAGGTATCTGTGAAGTAAACTTGGTTCAAATTGGAACATGTTTAAAAACACAGATAAATACAGTGAAATAGTAGCATGCAACACATAGTATTTAGTATGCTTATTATACTAAATTTCCACATGGTACAAACATATCCTAACATCTTCAGATTGCTGAGAGAATGTACAATAAAACCATGACTTGACAAGAATAGATGAAATTAAAAGCCACTTTACACAAAGACTGGGGGATTTACTTCTTTTTTTTTTTTTTAATGTTTACTTATTTTTGACAGAGAGAGAGAGAGAGAGAGACAGAGCATGAGTGGGGGAGGGGCAGAGAGAGAGGGAGACACAGAATCTGAAGCAGGCTCCAGGCTCTGAGCTGTCAGCACAGAGCCTGACGTGGGGCTCAAACTCACAGACCACAAGATCGTGACCTGAGCTGAAGTTGGACGCTTAACCGCCTGAGCCACCAAGGCGCCCCTGGGGATTTACTTCTAATAGAGAAAAAGCTGGAAAACAGTAATAAAGAATTTGGGAAGAAGATTGATCCTCAGTGAAAAGTTTCAAAAGAAATATTGATGACACAAATAAATGACACAGTGTGTCAGATATAACAATAATGACTAATTCAACAGATACACAATGAGGTAGAATTTTAGTGCTGATAAATAGAGTATGTACCACAGGGGCTGGTCATGAGAACTAAAGGAGTGTATGCTCACTATTTTTTTTTCCACAGAGAATAATGGTTAAAATAACGTTTTTAAAGCTAAATTTAAATAATACCAATTTATCTGTAGTTAGTGAAGAGTAGACATATAACCCCAAATGTCTGAAACAAGAGTAGATAAAAGGTGAGAGGGGCTAAAGACTAATCAGTTGAAGGTCAGAAAGAGGGCAGTTGAGTAAAAGAAAAGCAGGGTTAAAAGGACACTTGAAAAATGGATGGTAGCATCAAATCCAGATGGTTCAATAATGATGGCAGATTACTAGTTAAAAAGGAGATTGTAGTTTGGATTTATTTATATTTATTTATATGATTTTTACAAACCGAGCCGTAATGCTCGTACAAGAACACAGAAGAAAGGTTGAATTTTAAGAGTGAGAGGATAGGGGCCCTTGGGTAGGTCAGCTGGTTGAGGGTCCAACTTCGGCTCAGGTCATGAACTATGGTTCGTGAGATCAAGCCCTGCATTGGGCTCTAGGCTGACAGCTGGAGCCTGCTTCAGATTCTTTGTCTGACTCGCTCTCTGCCCCTACCCTGCTCATTCCCAGCCTCTCTCTCTCTCTCTCTCTCTCTCTCTCTTTCTCTCAAAAATAAAATAAACATTTTAAAAAATGAGAGGATAAAGTTAATGTTGGTGTTTTGGCACAGAAAATGGAATTACTTTCAATAAAAAATCATTAAGTGAGCTTATGATGGTTACAAAAAGATGATAATAAAAATTCGCCTGGAAGTTTCAACATTTTAAGTTAGAATACAGCCAATAGCATATCTGTTTGACATAATTATAAGGAGAGATTGTCAAATTTATATCATGGTAGAAAACTGTACAATGGCACATCAAGAATATAGGAAAGCTTTATGGTTTAGACACTTCTGCATTAGGACTTGAAGCAACACAGAGCACAATAAAGGCAGTAACCCTACCCCTGAGAACTTTTGAGCAATCCCCTTGACATTTCGGAGCTTCAGGTGTCTCAACTATAAAATGATTCACTTGCATCACATTTCTTTTTTGAGCTCAAACATTCTCATACAAATAACACTACGTATGACAATACGTTAAATATCATTTACAACTTCTGCTTCCAGGAATATGGAGTAGACAGAATTTTTCCTATTCCTCCCATTAAGTACAACTAAAATCCCTGTACATGATTTAAGAAGACTCTGAAAGGTGTAGAGTAGAGTACAAACCAACCAGGGACTTCAAGAACACAAGGAATGATGTGACGATGGTGAGTTCTCTAGGCTTTCCTATAACCTGGAGTGTGAAGGGAAAGGTAGTAGCCCAGAAATGCCAATGGGTGCATGCAATATAGGCCCCAACAAGATCCTGTTCTTTCAAACCAGATGGTCACGAAAGGTAATGATACAGAAAATACTTAGCTAGTACTGCCCTATTCCAGCCATACACCCCATAAACAATGTGTAGCCCCATCTATACCCACAATAGCAAAGGTCCAGTGAGTCACCTGGATTTCCACACTTGTCACATTGTGATGAGGTGATCCAAATACCCCATGCCCTGCTAGGTTAATGTCAGAGAAGGCTATGTAGGGAATGGGATTTTCACCTCTACAAGGAAGTCACCATGAACCTTTTTCAACAGTGTCATTGGAGATCACAGAGAGGAACTAGGCTTCATCCTCCACATAGCAGAAATGGGGTGTATCATGCCCTCCCCAAGTGGAAGAGCATCAGAGGAGGCCTAATGGAGAGTCAGGACTTTGATCAGTTACCTGTGATAACCAGCTAACCATGACCCCCATATTGTCAGTTGAGGCTGTATGTGAAGCCGGAATAAGGCCCCCTCCTCTTCCTCCTAGGAAGCCTCAGCAGAGGCTTAGGAGAAAAAAACAGGATTCCAAGTAATTCTGTAATTAATGAGGATAATGAGGAGCCTCTCCCCACCTTTCAAGTCAATGGCCTCTTTATTTTCACAGCCTACAACCCTTCATTTGAAGAGTTGAGCCTGATGACTGCATAAAAGTAGGGTCTTTACAACAATCTAATTAATTAATCAATTTTAAGCCATTTTCACATTAAAGACTTTTTTTAGCCTGGGTTCCTTGTTCCTTAGTCATTACATTTTCCTTAGAACTGAGTTTGTTCTAATCACTTAGATATTTTAATAACCAATCCTAAAATTCTTTGTTAAACATAACCTTTAAATATCCTTTATCTCATTGCTTTCTTGTTCCAATGCCTCTCTCTCCAGACCACACCACAGCAGATCTTTACTACCTTGCTCATGAAAAGTGTCTGTGGTCCTATACTGTTCAAAGGCTTTTAAAATTTTATTTTCAACTCTTTGAGATGTAGTTACAATCTGATTTTTAACATTGAAAAGTAATGAATCTATACAACTTCTCTTTAGTCTTTCTACTTATAAGCCATCTGATTTCTTCCTGAACTCATCTCTCTCTCATCATATTTTTCCAAAAATAGTCAATATCAACCAACCCATACAAGTGTGACATTGTTTTCCAACCTTTTACCTTATACCTTCTAGCAGAAAGACATATAATCATTCTATCAAAGTTGACAATTTTACCAAAATTTTGCTGATAAACAAAACATAGATCTTTCCAGGATTCAGTGTAACATTCCTTATCAGTCACTACCTGAACACTAAGCCAATGACACATAATGACATTTTGTTAACACCCTGTTTGTAGATACAAATTCCTATATTATTTATGGTTGGGTAAGCTATTCCACGGAAACAAAGGAACCTAAACATCCCAGTTAATTTAATACAACAGAGTTTTACTTCCTGCTCAAACAAATGCAGCTGTTCCTTTTTATATAAGTCATCGGGATGATTCTCTTCTATGTAGTGACTCAAAGACACGGATTCTTTCCATCCTTGTTTCCATTTTTCCTCAGAGTCTTTGTGTCCCAATTCTGGATTCTGTCTAACTTGAAAATGAGCCAATGTGGGAAGGCATGCTCAAGGGTCTGTGGCTGGGTCAGAAGTTGTCATACATAAGTTCTAATGTCCCAGACTAGTCACTTGGTCTCATCAGAAGGGGGTCTAGCTATTATAACTTCATGTGTGCCCAGGAAGAAGTGCCCTGGTCAACACAAGGCTCATTAATGTGGAGCTTAAAGAATTTGATTGCTGGATGGACATCCCACTTAAAACAGTTATTATAAAATAACAGAAAAGTGGGTTTTGATGGTTTAATAGTAATCTTCATCCCAAGTACAAACTTAAATTTCTTGAGAAGTCTTAAGACTTAGGGCAATAAGAATCACTGTAAATGAAAAATATCTTTGAGGTCCCCATTTTATTTAGAAGTTCATATATTGCAATTTACTGCATAATATATGAATGCTATTTTACCATAAAATTATCTTTTGCAACTGTACAACTTTTGGTAAAGTAGGTACCTTCCAAATATGAAATGTTTCAGTCTCTATCCATCAAATATATGTTGAGTACCTCTTCAATGACCGGAGATATGGAAGGCAGCGGTGACTAGATCTGACATGGCTTCTAACCTCAGAGTCTCGATCTGAACTGATGTGATATTTCTCCAGCAACACTCCTACGTGCACTGTACATTAATACACCCCTAATTGAGAAGGCATTTTATGCACTCCTGAGAGGGATATGGGTTTAATTATTTAAAAGAATCCCAGATTTACACTAGTTTAATGGTCATTTCAGGTTTTACAGCTAATGAGTCATTTAAACCGGATCAAATCTCTCTTCTTATGGAATCTTTGCGGGGGGCATTCCCCATATTTTACCTTGCCATCGGTCTTGATATTAAAATCAAGGGGATTCAGTGATACTATGGAGTGTCAGAACCGATTTGAGCTATGAATAAAAGTAATAGCTGGAACTCTGGGAGTGTTTGAAACATTTGAAAGAGATTAGGATCTTTTGTTTATTTTTGTGTGTTAGGTTAATGTATTATCACACATTTTTTATTCTTGTATTAAGGTTATTTTTTCCATTGGTTAACGGAACAAGTATGAACTAAATCAAAACACATTTATTTTATAGTCTTTAATAAAACATTGCTTAATACATTATTTCTCCAAAATGTTCTGGAGAAGATAGTACACTTTCCTTAAAACATAGAAAGATCTGTTTAACAGTATACAGAACTTTACAGCATTTGACCTTGCTAATTAAGAGTAAATAGACTTACTTGAGTTACATTTATCCTGGTTAATATCCTGGAAGGCAGTCCGCCACATCTAAAACTTCTTTTGGAGTTAGTGATAGACACTGAAAGGTGTTATCTACTAGACTTAAAGCTGGTACTTTTCAAGAAAATTTACACTCTATCTAGAACTTCAAAGAGGAAATACCCAGTGAGTGCATTGCCTCTGATTATAATTGCCTTTTATTTTCATCAGAGGTATTTTGGCGTTTTTATTCAAATGCTCCAAATGTTAAAAGCAAAGCCAATAATAATTTCAAACTCATCTGCCCTTATAAAATTAGTCTTAGGACTTTGCAGCGTAGGACATGCACTAAAATGATACTTTATTATAAGATAGTAATGTTAAGTAATAATTGTTTTATAATGTATCAAAAGAGTTCATGCTCCTGGTAATTACTTTTTAAAGCCACATGTGGAGAAAGTGAAGAAAAGAGAAACCCATTATATTTCATCCTAAAGATGCTTGTCCTGTTCTATCAAATGGTGTTGGTTTTTACCCACCATTTTATGTACACAGCAGCATGAAGTTTGTTAGTTTGACTTACATTTTAAAAGTAGGCATCTTTTCTGTTTTAGCTCAATGCCAGTTGTGTGCCGGCTGCCTGCTGCTTCCCAAGTACGTATCTAGAATTTTGTAGTTTAATTGCCACTTGCACAGTGGTATTGTACATAAACACAGCAGCTGCTACTGTATGTTGGAAGTGGCTCAGAAAAATCTATGGACACTGTTCAGCTTTGACTAAAAAGCCAAAAATTTTAGACCCAGCTGCATTACTCTAAAAGCTTGGCAATATAACACCTTAACAAAAAGAATTCAACTCATTGGAAGTCTACTTACAATATGTTTGAGACCACACTAGAGAAAACTGTATGGAGCCATGTGGTCTAGGGGTAAAACTTTCCAAAAACGAATATCATCTTTCCCTTTTTTTTTCTAGCCACAGAGGTCCTTGTATTTTGTTCGTTAGTATTCTGCATTGCGAGAGATAGCCACTAGAGATAAGAAAGCTAATATGAAACTTGGATATCTTCCTGTTACCAGGTAGAGATTATGTTCTTTTGGTTAAACCAATTAAAAATGTGAAGCCAAAGGGGAAATGCACAGAAACCTTGACAAAAGACCTCTGTTGCAGCAGCTTGCAGACTTTAATGAACACTCAGTTATGTGGAAAAAGTAGACTGATGTCACATTTAATGTAGTCATGAAAGAAACCTCAGTTTGTATTTAAGTATCTCTATGTAAGTACTTTTTTGAAGCAGAAAGATTAGAAAGCCATTTTTCTTTTTTGTTTTTGTTTTTTTTTTCACATACAAAGAAAATGCAGGGCATGGCAATAAAAGAAGAAATCGAGAGAACTTCATGTGTTCTACTGCCTTGATATTTATCCCTTCCTTACACAGAGTTTTCAGGACCATTCTCTGACGAATAAAGCTTCCCGTGGTATTAGAAATGAGATATTATAGACGCACTATGGAAAATTGTTGTTACCTTGATCTTGTCTTTTGATTAAGTTTAAAATGTGCAAGCTTGTTTGGCAAGATCTTGAGCTCAATTTCATTATAAATATGACAATATATTTTTTTAACCCTTGTGTGAACCTGGGCTATCCAAGTTAAATGATGCCAATAGCTAGTTCTGCCAATTTTGGTGTTTTAGGTATGTAGAGGAGAGAGAATATTAAGGCCTATTGACTAACAGATTCTTTTGAGTACGATAGACCCATATCCAGTGTCTCATTACTACGACTTGAAGAAATAATTAGAGTTATTTATTTCTCTCTCTGTGTTATAAATATTAAGCGACAGCCATGGTAGACATAGTTGAGAGTCACATTAAGAAATTTCTCTGAGGTAAATTTTATATAATAGCAACCAAGGTTAAAGCGTTTTCAAAGCTTTTATTAAATCAACAAAAATATCTCTTTTAGTATTTATCTAATTAACTCAAATGACCATAGTACAAAAATATAAGTAATGGCTAGGTGAGTTAAGTCAATTTAGAAATTTAAATGCAATAGAAATATATTTAATTGACAAGTCATTATGGTACATATTTTTAAGTGCATCACATTGAATATTATCCCCATTATAGAGAGAACAATTCTTTCCAAAATTTCCATAGTAGAGAGTAGAACTATAAGCATCTTTAATTTTTTGTTTGCTTTATCTTTTGTTCTCATTTCCTATAGTAATTCAGTTAATACATCTTAAATTTCATAAAAAATTTTCCATAAAACTTAATCACCCAAAGATAGCAGTGTGATACCTTATGAACTCAAGGTTTTTAGTGACTTAATTTATGCAATAAGAAAATGCTAGTCACGTTAATACCTAGGTAAAGGGATAAAGGGAGAAGAAATGAACATGCTTCATATCAAAGATACATTTGAAAATGTATCACAGTGTGGATCATTGATACCACAAAAAAATATATCAACAAATCTAATGGAAAAGCAAAGATAGGGCACTACACTCCAAGTCTTCGAATTCTGTAGATATATGATTGTCTGTAGGAGAGAGGCATGTTGACTGACAGAATCTAGTGGTAATGGCTATCAGAACTAGCTCTTATTGTCCCATTTGATCTTTTAAAGAGGCCCTTGACATTAGTATAACTATAATTTATGTAATCCTTTGATAAATCCATGATTAGTCAGCTTTTACACTTGTATCAAAACAAAGAAACAAACAACAACAAAAACGAAACAAAACAAATATAGTATCTTGGTGCTTAGGGCAATATGCATTTATTTCCTGTTCGTGTGACAGTTGTAGGTCACTAGGCCTTTGCTTTTCCAACTGGATTGGAGAAGATGTTTTGTTCTCAGGATGGGGAGAAATGAAGAGGGCCCCAGGGAAACTACATGAATAGAATATAGGTAAAGCTTCTGCTTGACCATTGCATTTCAGGACTGCTCAAAATCCATGGAAGAAAGCAAGTCACATGGCCAAGGGAAAGGTCAGTGGATAGATAAGAATATCCCATCTGCCATGAAGCACTGATGGAGAGAAAATAATTATGAACATATAATATGATGTACCATAATCCCCAGCCAACCTGGTGTGTGGCAGGGTTTTTATACCCATCTGTTAAATAGTAATTCATTCAACTTCACTTTAAGTAACATAGTTTTATAAATGTTATATTCTTTAGATGTTTTTTCTTCCATTTTTCAACACAACAGGATTTATAGATTTATGTGCAAAAGAGGGGCTTGGTGACATAGTGATGTTTGGAGAAAGATTGGTCTGAATTTAACAAATGTCCTTATACTGTTTTAGGATTGGCTAGTTTTGTTTTGTAATTGGATTCTGTACATGGATATATATCCTCTGAAATAATAGCTGAGGAAGTTGTGACTTCCTTTCTCGTTTATTCAGGGTAGAGTGGTCCTCCTCAAGGACTTAGCCTTTTGATTTTTTTTGGTGATGTTGCAATTCTTTTTTTTTTTTTTTTTAACGTTTATTTATTTTTGAGAGAAAGAGAGAGACCGTGTGTGAGCAGGGGAGGGGCAGAGAGAGAGGGAGACACAGAATCTGAAGCAGGCTCCAGGCTCGGAGCTGTCAGCACAAAGCCCATTGCAGGGCTCAAAGTCATGAACTGTGATCATGACCTGAGCCGAAGTCGGATACTTAATTGACTGAGCCACCCAGGTGCCACCCGGTGATGTTGCAATTCTTTTTAACTTTATGCTGCACCTTCTAGTTGGGCTCCAGCTGTACTACAGCTACTGTAGTGGGAGTGGTCCTTCCTTCATGGGAGTGGTTCTATGCAGATTTTTTTGGCTCTTATTGCAGTTATATTAAGTTATCCCCATTGGGCATGTGATAATCCTAGATGTTTTGCACTCTACAGAGGATCTGGGGTAGGTGTGGGACTGTGAACCATTTAAACCTATCAGGTCACTGTCAGAATCCACTGCACTCTTCTTCAACCTTCCCCAATTTGTTACAAAATGCCGTTTTGTTTATTGAATCAATAGAAAACTTTCCCTCCCACCCCCTCAGTGCTACTGTGCCCTTCACTATTTTATTAAAGAACCTTTTCCTTTTGCTCCAATTCAGGAACTTAGAGGAAATGTTTGGCATGTCCTTCAGTCACCATTGTTATTAGGATAGCTGTTGCCCTATCTTTAATAATGTCTTCCATTTTTGGAAAATTATTAACATCTTATTCTTTTTTTTTTTAAGCTTATTTATTTTTGAGAGAGAGAGAGAGAGGGAGAAAGAAAGGACACACAAGCAAGCAGAGAAGGGGCAGAGAGAGAGAGGGAGACAGAGGAATCCCAAGCAGGCTCCACGCTGTCAGTGCAGAGCTTGACCTGGGGCTTGATCCCACAAACCAGGAGTTCATGACCTGAGCAGAAATCAAGAGTTGGTCATTTAACTGACTGAGCCACCCAAGCAGCCCCCTACTTATTCTATATTTTCCATTCCCTGTTTTCAAAGATTCTTTATTTCATCATGTTTAACCACTTCATTTCTGTCCCATTTTAACTATTTTTAAACACACACCTATTTTGCATTTCACTACTATTTAATATTGTTCAACCATGAATATTTCAAAAACAACAGTTCCTCCTCTGACCACAAATTCTTTCTTCAGCTTCTCTCATTTTCTCTTTCTACTTTATTCTGCTCATCTTCATTGTAAACTCTAGTTCTTTGAAACACATCACTTTTCTCACCCACACTACTGCTAAATTTGACTTGATTTCTTCAACCATTTTGATCTCATGATCAGGTACTACAATAGTAGATTTATACTATGGTATATGTAGTTCCTTGACATTCTTCTCTTGTCAGCTTCTGCCAAATTCATCTCAGCCTTTCTTTGCTTATTGTGCTTTTCTTCCAGGTTGTATATTTTATATAAGATTATGGAAAGTGCTGAGTTATTCAATTTAAATCCCTGCCATTAAAATTTTTCTAGATTTTTAAATATGAATTCCATGTACGTTTCTCTTGTGTCTCAAGTATATTTTTCTAGAATAGCTGTTTTAAAACATTTTCCATGGTTTTCAAAAATATCCACACTTCCACAAGCCTCCATGTCAGTTGGCTATTTGATTTCTAACTACTCTCAGAAAAAGGTGTATATAAATTTCCAGTTTTACCTGAAGCAAATATAGGGTATCTCTCTACCACCAGTTAGTCATGCTAATTTTTGCAGTACAGCTGTGATGTTATTACCTAAGGGACAATGTTCTTGAGCTTCTTAAATATAGGAGGTAGATTTTTTTCTAAACCAGTTGTCAAAATATATGATAAGTGAGGTGAATTTTATTCAAATGGAAATTTTAGAAATATATTTTAATTCAGGATTGTCCTAGAAAAGCCAGCACCAATCATATCACTAAACTGTTGATCAGTCATAGCCTTCTTCAGGACACATCATCCAATTTCTGTAATGCTGCACATGCACACAAACTTGATAAGTGTGTCTAGACTGAGATTCTCCTGCCTGCTGAGCACAGCTGGAATATTGCTTCAAGCAATAACATCATCACTCTCTACTACACCAGAAAATCCTGCCAGAGAATAAAGGGAAGGTCATCTTGGAAAATATTTTTCTAACATGCTTCAAGACATTAAACAACCTAATAAAGAGATTATGTAAAAGAACAAACGAGAACTTTAATTTAAAAATTAATTATTTTTTTTAAGAAAAGGTAGCCAATAAAAATTTCCAGGGCATTCAATGAGAATATTTTTTTAAAACCTTTAATGAATTATCTAAGGGAGTACCATGTTTATTGCTTAGAAGGAACATAAGCATCATTTCTGCAAAGCCAGAAATAAATTATTATTTAAGAAATCTTAAATTCCAGACTTTGAAGTTCAAAACCTTGCAGCTGGCATCTATTATACCTGTGTTGCCAAGTGTATAATATAATTCCATGAGTTCGAATTAGATGCATTAGAAAACCATTTTGCAAAGACAAGAGACTAATATGTTTTAAATTTAATAAATATAAAAATATGAAGGAATTAGAAAAGTAAGGTCTAGTATTTCCTTTTAAAAATGTCATAAGAAGTTGTCTTGAATAACAAAATATTTTATCCTGAAAATGCTAATAATTTCTCAAAATTGTATCTTTGTGAGGGTGAATCTATGTAGGAGAATAAGTGCCCACATTAAAATAATGGTAAAGTAATATTTTATTATTTTTATTTTTATTAATAGTAATGAAAATTGTGTTAAAATAATCTGATCTGTTTGTATACTCATCAGAGTTCGTCTTCATTCAAAAAAATTAAATAATTTATACTTATTGTAAAATTGATTATGCTTACTTTTTAAATTTGAGAATGTGATTTGAAAAGTGGAGATTAAAGTAAGACCTAATTAGAAAAGGAAACTCAATGAAGAAGAAATGGGAAAGATGAGGGTAGATATGATCTTGTGTGCCAATGGGTGTGCTAGTGTCCGTCTCACACAGAGATTGAGATCAGATCCATTATAATAACATAATGTAAGGAAAAACGAGGTGTATAAACAAAGATCCAAAAAGTTGGGCAGTGGAGTCAGTTGTTTATAATGGAAGTTTTCTTGTGAATTCCCCTTACCCCCAAGTGAAACTGGAAGGAAGTCATCAACTGAGAGTAAAAATTAAGAAAGAGTTATTAAAAATATAAAGAGAGAGAAGACAGGGAAAAGTCTTCCAGACAAGTAGGAGAGAAGTAACTCAGAATATATAGTTGTGTGAACATGTATTGAGAATTATTTATAGTTTGACTTTACGATAAACAATTGATAGGAATTTAACCACACACATCAGTGTGTAATATCTTAGTGCTATTGAGATGTCCCATAATCATCTGGTCTTTGTAAATGTAAAGAAACAATTTTTTTTGGCTTATAAATAATAGACACTTCTACTTTATCATACAATCTATAGGAGACCGTGATATTCTGATCCAAATCCAGCAAAAAATGTATAGATCCTTTGTAACATTATCTCTTGCAGCATGACAGACTACCTCAATACTTTGTGGTTAAAAAAAATACCTAACCGTTTAGTTCAAATTCTGTCTTTTGGCAAATGAGGCTGAGCTTGTTGGGTGATTTTTTTGCTAGTCACTGGACATCTGTGGTTTAGCTTCATGCCCTGCATTTGGAGATTGGTTGGCTGTCATGGGGATGAGAGCTATTGAGGCATGTGTTTTTCTTCATCCAACAGGCTTGCCCAATTTTCCCCCATAGTGGTAGTGCAGGGATCCCAGAAACAGTAAGAAAGGAAGCCTTCTTAAAACCTGGGTTTAGAGCTTATACAGTGTCATGTCTGCAAGAGTCTACGGGCACCATTTTTAAAACTTAGCACAGTTTGTTTTAATATTACAAGATCTTCTTTCCCATTTTCCCATATCCAACATGTGGAAAAGTACTATCAGCTCTACCCTTAATATATATCCTGGGTCCAGGCACATCCTTCCTTATTTCTATTGCTATCATCTTCGTTCTAAGCATCCCTCCCCTTTTTGTGGGATTACTGCAATGATTCCTTACCAGTCTCCCCACTGACCTCCACCTTAATTGGTTTCCAACCATGCAGCTAATGATTGAGACCATTCCTCTTTCAACATAAAACTCCAATACCCTCAATACCTTCCTTTTTCACTTATAATAATTGCTTAAAGTCCTTATAATGGTTTTAATCCCAAGCACTGTATTCACCATTTCCCCCATGAACTGTATCATATCTCTCAGAATTTGTCACATGCTGCTAGTCTCCTCATTCTGCTGTTGCCACACTGGTTTTCTTACCTCTTCTTAAATATGCTGGGCACCTCCATTTAACTTTGTACTTGCTTACCTATATAGACAGAAATATATAGGTATATGTTTTTATTCCATACTCCAAATATCTGTATGGCTTTTTCCTTATCTCTTCAAATGTCATCTTTTCAGCATGGGCTTTTCTAACCATATTATTTTAACTTGTATCCCTCAATCATTCTTCTTTACCTCCTCTGGCTTATAATATATGAGATCAGCTTTCTAGGTAAGTAGGTAGATAGGTAGGTAGATAAGCAGATACGTACATAGATATACACATACATACACTCGTATATACATACCTATAATTTAAAATAAAAAGTGTTGAGCTGCTTTATGTGACAATTTTATGTGGGTACTTTGAACATATAAAACTCATTAATTACCATAAGGCAGCTGTATAACATACTGTTCTTCCATCCATTATACATATGAAGACGTTGAAAAACCATGGAGTCAAGTGTCTTAACTGAGGTTGTGCTGTTATTTAGAGGCAAAGCCATGATTCCAACCTAAATTTATCTGTCTACACATCCATATCTCACTATTTCAATGACTTATCCCATGCTTATTTGTGTATTTTAGCATTGTCAAATTTTATGAAGAAAGTACTATTACTAATGCAACTTGAAGAGGAAGAAGTGGACATGACAGGTTAAAGTATGTTATCAAGCTCACACTGTGTATCCAGGACTCCAGCCCCATGAGTCTCATGATAAAACCTGTATTTGTGCTCTCCATGTCACATGATTTACTCCACAATTCTAGTTTCTCCCATACCTATTCAGAATTGATTTAGCGTCTAAAATATTCTCTACTTTTTAAAAAAAATTTTATATGTTTATTTATTTTTGAGAAGGGGGGGCATGAATGAGGGAGAGGCAGAGATAGGTAGAGACACACAATCTGAAGCAAGCTCCAGGCTCTGAGCTGTTAGCACAGAGGCTGACATAGGGCTCAAACTCACAAATGGTGAGATCATGACCTAAGCCTAAGTCTGAAGTCAGATGCTTCCGACTGAGACATCCAGGTGCTCCTAAAATATGCTCTGGTCTTACATGCTTCAGAATCTTTTTACTCTTTCTTTCACTTGGACCATTTATTCCAATTACTTTTTTCTGTATCCTTTATCCATCATATTTTCGCATTATATCATTCCTTGAACATTTTAGCTAGGCAAAGTCGCCTTCCTTTGTGTATCTCATGCTCATTTTAAAGTCTTCCTCAATTGCCTTTTTTCCCCTATCCCTCCCTAGAGGAAATTCAAGTCAGATGTCTTGATTATCATTGTAGCTCCAGAATTTTACACAGCATTTGCCACATACTAAAAGTTCAATTGATTTTTGCAACAATGCAAAAGTTGCATTTATTAAGAATAGTAGTATATGAATTAAATGAATAATTAATGCCCTAATTTTGTGGAATTACAGGAAAAACATTAAGTTAAACAATGTTTATTTTTCCATTTAACAAAAAAAAAATCGTTGTCCAAAAATAATTTCCAAAAATCCAGTATAAAGTAAATCTTTCCAGGTCAAAACTAGGAGGAGGGGCTGGAGGGCCATCTTCTTGGTCTCTAGAGGTACTTCTTGAAGGACTCTAGTACTATGGAGAATTTTAACTGAAACCCACTGCTATGGAGGCAAGAACACTGGTTTGACAAAAGACTTGAGGGAATCTGAATTTATCATTGATTAAGTAAGTATGTGACTTTAACCAAGCCAGGTCACTTTGCTCAGCCTCCTCTTTCACCAATAACTTGAGAGGTTAGAGCAGGTGATAGATGGTATCAATCAGACCTAAAATTATTTGCATAATAAATAATTCTTCTCCCTCTGAAGATATCTATTTTTTCAGTATATATTTACCATAAGTCACACATAAGGTAAGCCATTGAACACACACAGGCACACACACACACATGCACACAGAGAGAGCCAAAACAGACAAAAAAAGAGCATTAAATGGCTCTGCAACAGGGTCATATTGAATCTGAACTACAAGGGTAATTTGAACAGGGTTAATGTCAGGGGTCATGTGTGTTATTCTAACTCAATACATGAATGTAGGCAATAGACTAAAGGTAGCTGAATAAAGTGAAACATGGGAGATTCCAACTGATTCAGGTACCTAATGTTTTAGAGATTTGTTTTTGGAGCTCTTTTGTACCTCAGCATTTCTACTTCTCAAGCCTGTGTACAAATCTTGTCACTCAATCCCCTGGGGAGCAGGAAAATGGTGGCAGAGTAGGAGGGCCCTAGGTTCACTTTATCCCATGCATGCAACTAGATAACTGTCACAATGTGCTATCTACCCCAGAAATCCACCTGAAGACCAACAGAACAAACTCCACACCTAAATAGAGAGAAGATGACACATTGAAGAAGGTAGGAAGTGTGGAGATGTGGTTAAAGGGAGAAACATCCTGGGTGCTGCAGAGGGGAAGGGACTCTGGTCTTAGAGAAGGCCAAGAAAGAGAGGAACACACAGAGAAATGCACAAGGAGAAACTTTCCCCAAATTCATTGGCTTGGAAGATGAGAGACTGAATTTCAAGAGTTATTGTGCAACCATAGGGACTTAAAGCATGGAGTTTTAAAGGTCAGGGGGCTTGGCTGGGAAAAGCCCTGAGGACACTATACGGCTATTGGAAAAAAAGCAGGCAAACAACTTGGGAGCAGACAGTATGGAAACAGTGATCTGAAGAGTGCCTGGGGCACACATTGGGGAGATTATTACCTCTTCCTGGAGCATGTCCCTGAGAGGCGGTTTTCATGAAGACACTTCTGTGAGAACAAAGGAACTGGCCAAGTGCCATTTCCCTCCCCCACTGATCAGCATAAACACAGAAACACCTGTGAGAAGCAGTGTGGCAGTGATGCTACATGCCTAGGTTGCTTACACCAGGCCTCACCACCCCCACCCATCACGTGGTCTGGTAGCACTGCCCTTCTCAGACATGCTTGCCTCATTCTCAGCAAAGAGGGCCCCTTCCTGAGGAGACCAGCACAAACCCCTGTTTGCACCAACATCTCTGACTAGAGAGTTTTGCAGGGCCTCAATACTGGTGGAGGTGGTGACAAGTCTCATTTTACAAGCAGACAAGAGCACACCTTGTTAAAACTTCCCACATTCAGGCCAGGGACCAAACACTTCCCACCGCCAGTGAGGAGAGCCTCTGCAGACAACTGGCCTGAAGGATAGAGCAGCCAGAAGACACCAGCAGAGGGCACACAGTACACACTGGAGACACTCCCTGAAGTGCCTGGGTCTGGGCACTATATAACCTCTTCTTCATAAAGTCATCACTTTCAGGAACAGTAGACAAATTGGCTTTTCTAACACAGAGAAGGAGGCAGAGACTTAGACCAAATGCCAAGACAGAGGAATTTATCTCAGATGAGAGTACAGGATAAGGCCACAGCCAGAGATCTAAGCAAAAGAGATACAAGTAACATGCCTGATGGAGAATTTAATGCAACAATCATAAAGGTACATACTGAGCATGAGAAAAGAATAGAAGACATAAATGAGACCTTTACCATAGGGATAAAAGAGTTAAAAAAACAGATATGAAGAGTGTAATAAATGATATTGGAAACAGCTGATGCGGTGAACAGCAGGTTGCAAGAAGGGACAAATTAATGACCTAGTGGAGAAGGTAATAGAACATAGTGAGACTGAACAAAAGAGAGAAGAAAAGAATTACACTAAATGAGGATAGACTTAGGGAACTCAGTGATTCCATAAAATGTAATAGCATTTGTATTATAGGAGTCCCAGAAGAAGGAGAGAAAAGGGGGCAGAAAATTTATTTGAAGAAATAATAGCTGATAATATTCTTAATCTGGACAATATAGACAAAAATCTTAAAAGCAGCCAAAGAAGTCCTTAACTTACAAGGGAAAACCCATAAGGGTAACTGGAGATTTTTCAACAGAAACTTGGCAAGCTAGAAGGCAGTGGCATGACACATTCAAAGTGGTGAATGGAATAATCTGTGGCCAAGAATATAGTATCCAGAAATGCTATCACTCAGAATAGAAGGAGAGATAAAGAGTTTCCCACACAAACGAAACTAAAGGAGTTTGTGACCACTAACCTAGCCCTGCAACAGGTAGTAAAGGGGACTCTTTGAGTGGAAAGGAGAGACCAAAAATGACAGTATAAAGGCAGAACCCAAAAGCAGTAAAAATGAATATTTCTGTAAAAATCTGTCAAGGAACTCACACTCACAAAAAGGTGTAAAATATCATAACATATACGTAAAATGTGGGGAGGAGAGGGGAAAATAATGGATTCAACGTGAATGACATTCAACTTAATATAGACTGTTATTTGCAGAAAAGGTTATATATAAACCTAATGTTAGTGATATGTCAAAACCACTAATAAACATGCAAAGAATAAAAAGAAAGAAATCCAAATATATCACTAAAGAAAATCAGCAAAACGCGAAAGAGGGAAAAACAAGAATGGATCAGAGAAAATCTTCAGAAACAATCACAAAACAAGTAATAAAATGGCAACCAATACGTATCTATCAATAATTACTTGGAATGTAAATGGACTAAATGCTCCAATCAAAAGATATAGGGTATCAGAGTGGATAAAAAAAAAAAACAAACAAACCCGTCTATATCCTGCCTACAAGAGACTCATTTTAGAACTAAAGACACCTGCAGATTGAAAGTGAAGAGGGGGGAGAAACATCTATAATGCATATACATATTAAAAGAAACCTGGAGTAGCAATACTTATATTAGGCAAACTAGACTTTAAAACAAACAATGTAACAAGAGATAGAGAAGGGCACTATATAATAATAAGGGGCACAATCCAACAAGAAGATACAATGATTGTAAGTATTTTGTACTCAACATGGTGGCACCCAAATACATAAAATAATAACAAACAAAGAGGAACTAATTAATAATACGATGATAATAGGGGACTTTTAACATCTCACATCAATGGCCAGGTCATGTAAACAGAAAATAAACAAGGAAATAATGGTTTTGAATGACACCCTGGAATAGATGGACTTAGCAGATATATTCAGAGCATTCCATCTTAAAACAGCAGAATACACATTGTTTTCAAGTGCACAAGGAACATTCACCAGAATGTCATAAAACAGCCCTCAACAAATACAAAAATCTTGAAATTATACCATACACCTTTTTTGACGGCAAAACTATGAAACTCGAAGACAACCACAAGAAAAAATCTGGAAAGACCACAAGTACATGGAGGTTAAACAACATGCTACTAAACACAGAATGGATCTACCAAGAAATTAAAGAAGAAATTAAAAAAAAAATACATGGGAACAAATGAAAATGAAAACACAACGGTTCAAAACTTTTGGGATGCAGCAAAAGCGGTCCTAAGAAGGAAGTATATAACAATACAGGGCTACATCAAGGAGCAAGAAACATCTCAAACAACCTCACTTTATAAATAAAGGATCTAGAAAAAGAACAAGAAATGAAGCCTAAATGCAGTAGAACGAAGGAAATAATAAAGATTAGACCAGAAATAAATGATAGAAAAACTAAAAAACAAACAGTAAAATAGATCAATGAAACCAGGAGATGGTTCTTTGAAGAAAGTCAATAAAATTGATAACTTCTAGCCAGAATTATCAAAAGGAAAAGATAAAATACCCAAATAAATTAAAATCATGAATGAGAGAGGAGAAATGACAATATAAGAGAAATAGAAGCAATTATAAGAGAAAATCATGAAATATTAAAAACTAAGTTGCCCAACGTGGATGAAATGGTTAAATTTCTAGAAACATATAAACTACTAAAACTGAAACAGAATAAACAGAAAATTTGAACAGACTGATAGCCAGAATAGAAATTAAATCAGTAATCAAAAAACTTCCAACAAGCAATAGTCCAGGGCCAGATGGCTTCATAGGTGAATTCTACTAAATGTTTAAAGAAGAGTTACTACCTACTCTTCTCAAACTATTTCAAAGAATAGAAAAAAGGAGGAAAACTTCCAAATTCATTCTGAGCCCAGCCTCACCCTAATATGAAAACCACATAAATACCCCACTAAAAAAGAGTACTAAAGGCCAATATCCCTGATGAAAATAGATGCAAAAATTCTCAATAAAATACTAGCAAACTGAATTTAACAATACATTAAAAAGTCATTCATCAAGATGAAGTGGGATTTATTCCTGGGTTGCAAGACTGGTTCAATATTCACAAATCAACGTGATACACCACATTAATAAAAGAAAGGGTAAGAACCCTATAATCATTTCAGCAAATGCAAAAAAAGCATTTGACAAAGTACAATGTCCATTCATGGTAAAAACCATCAACAAAGTAGGTTTAGACAGAATATCCATCAACATAGTAAAGGCCATACATCACTCAGTCCCCATTTCCTTAATTCATAGCCTAATCACTGATTTTTTTTCTTTTTTAAAAAAATATATTTATTGTTCTAAGGTTATTTTATTAAATCCTAAATTCAAAAATTATAAGTGAAAAATACACCAATGAAATATAAGACAAATGTAAGCTGGATATATCAACAGCCAACTGCATGAGATAGACCCCCTCTCCTATTTCTTCTCATGTAGCATTATCTAGAGTTTGGTGTCCAATTTGGTGTCCTAGATTTTCCTTATAGTTTATCATTTCTGTTATATCTATATATGTTAAGATATATGCTGTATTTTAAATACCTAAATATATAAATTATCTGGTTATTTTTGTGATTGACTTTTAAACTTTTAATTTCATTGGGTCAGAGACTATCCTTGTGTGATACAATTTTTTGAAATAATTTCAATTATTTGTACCATAGGAGCATAACATTGGGTTAATCATATTGCTCAGTTGATGCAATATTATCCTTATGGGTCTGTGCAGTCTTTTTTCTGCTTACTTTATTTCATAAAATGTTTTGTGTGCATATATTTTAAAAATACATATAATACATTATACATCTCACCCTGCTTTCTCATCAAGCATTGTGTGTTTTTTAAATCCATTCAGATAACTCTTTGCCCATTAATTCAATTCTTCTAATTGCTTTTGTAATAATACCGCAAAGTGAACATTGACTGCAATTTGTGTGTCTTCTTAGAAACTGACGTGTGGTTTGTCTCCAGACCCCTGTCATTGCAAAGAATGCTGCATAAAAATCCAGTACCTTCCACTTTAATGTTAATTTGATCATTTTTGGGTGTACTCAGGAAAAGAATGTTTGGATCATAATATATATGACAGATTATAATGTTCTCCCTAATAATTCATTCAGCATATTGCTCTGCCCCCTGCCATGTGACTTGCAGTACCTTCCAGTTTGAGATGTATCCATCTGAACTGCATTGACCAAGAAAGAGCGAGTAAAATGACATATTCCCATTCAAAGTGGAAGCTCTAAGAGGCTTTTATGTGCTCCTCCCAACCCCTTGCTTTCTTCCTCTCTGCCATGAAAATGCATAGCCTAGATCTGACCTCCTATTTCAACAAGGTCCAGAATGAAGACACATATGTTAACGTTAGCAAGAAATGAACTTTTGTTACTGTGAGCCGTTGAAATTTGAAGGCGGTTTGTTACCATAGCAAAATTTACTAGAGAATTATTATGATGAAGTGTATATATTAATTTTAATACTATGAAAATACGAGACATTGCTTTCTAGAATAACCAAGTACACACTATACAGCAATGTAGATGATTTTCATTTCCCTACAGCAAAGCGAACTCTTAACATCAAGTAGCTTCCTGATTTGTGCCAAACTAAGAGGAAGAGAATAGTATTTAATTATTGTTTTATTTTATGACTAATGATACATATCTTGTCATACATTTGCTACATTTTTAATTTTTTGTCTCTGTAAATCACTTTAGGTGCGGGAGCAGTATTCATTTTTTCATATGGTTCGACAGTTTTTCCATCTTATACTGAACTATCTTTTCTCCCTTTATTCATGCTACCTAATTCAAAAGATATTGACTCTATCTCTGAATTTTCCCATGTTGCATCAGCGGTCCATTTGTCTGTTCTTGTGAGAATGCCACATTATTCTTATTAGTATGACATAGTAATGTCTTCTTAACTACTAGTGAAAGACTTTCCCTCAGTCTTTGTTTTTGAAGCCTGATTCATATTCAAAATCTTTAGTATAAAATAACATATATACATGTTTAAAGATCTGTAAATGGTATAAATATATGTTTATAAATATGTGAACGTTACCAATTTCATCTAATTGTGCAAGAAAGTTTCTGGATTTTATTAATATTGCATTTATTTTGTTGATTACCTCGTGGAGTCTTAACTTTGTGTAATACTACCTTAACCTCACAAAGCATAAATGACAAAAATCTGGGGCATCCACTTGCTCCAGTCTTCCCAGTTGTTTAGTTCCTCTTTTCAGTTGTTGTTATTGCTTTTTGTCTTTTTTTTTTTTTTTTCCTTTTACTAGTTGACCATTGCTCTTAGAAAGAAATGCCTTAATAGGTTGAATATTTTAATTCAAAAACTGGGAATTTTTCCTATATCTACAGTCTTGGCTTCTTTCTGTTGTCTTCCACCCTTCACCTCCCCCAGGCCAATGACAATGTCATCTTTACATATAGATGCTTTCATTATGTGACAATGATAGTAATTCCTCCTGTCAAATCCATTTACCTCTACTGCTGGGAAGGCTGGAAAATACTCTTCCACACATGGCTAGGTGTCATACTAAATACCAGGGATTTTATCTCTAAGTAAGAAAAGGAGAATGTATTTGATGAACACAATAAATATTGTCTTTTTCCAGTTGAAATAGTATTGTTTTTTTTTTATTTTTCTTGTTTGTTAATCATCTAGTAAAAGATAATGCATGTAGACCTCTTAATAAATTCTTTTTGAGAGATTCATATGTTGAATAAAGAATTGTTTCCAAAAGTTTCTCGTATATTATTAATCCAATGCTAAATTGAAGGAAGAATCTAGACCTAAGTTTTTTATTTGAAAATGTGAGGCGGTACTTGGGTGGCTCAGTTAGTTAAGCATCCAACTCTAGGTCTCAGCTCTACTCATGGTCTCAGAGTTGTGAGTTCAAGCCCCACATTGGACTCTGAGCTAGATGTGAAGCATACTTAAAAAAAATCAGATTTAGTGTTTTGTTGAGTAATAATAGAATTGCTAACAATTAATGCTTTTTTAATGCACTAATTTCTAACAAGTACAATATGGTGATCTTTTAGCCCATAACACTATTTGATATTGAAAATAAAATCCACCAAAATGAATTCCAGTGCAGGGACTCCATAAATCCACATTTGTAGATTTGGTATTGAAGAATAAAGTAACACAAAATTGTGAAATATTTTTTTTGTGATTATAAAAAATCAAATGAAGCCAGCGTCTGAACTAGGAAGTTAATTTGCCTATCTTGTTTAAGTAATGTGAGCCAGTAATGATGGTATGTTTTATATAACATTTATGTATGCCTGAAGAAAATATTAAGACAGCTCTTCAGTTAGCTTAAAAGACATAATCTAGAAAAAAAATCAGTTATTTTTCATATGATTTAACAGGTGAAAAAGCCACAGCAGAATTGGGAAAAGAAAACATCGATGGCAAGCTACAGATGTTATTTCAAGGACAATATTGGAATGGCTATTTCAAAGGGTATCATCCTGTTAAGAGCTCAACCCTGAGTTCTTCTACTTTCCTAAAATCACTTTGAAATGGAAATGATAAGAACCTTTAATGTCTTGCCCAAATAGGAAGGTGTGCAGAAATGAGAGCTATTCTTGGCAAGCGATAAGAGGCATTACAAATAAAGCTGGGATGAGCGAGTATAACATGAATAGTCACAACAGAATAATGAGAAGATAGAATGGGCTGGGATTTCAAATGGAGATAGAGAAGTAGTTAGAGATACCTTCTTTATATGTTATCTTCTAATAGTGGCTGTATAAGTATTTATTCTGTGAGTAGGGATATGGTGGCAAACCTGGGTCAAATTGATATGCATGTTCTTATTTCCCTCTAGTAATATCCCCAAAGATTTTCTACATGACATTGTTTCCTCTATTAAAACTGAAGTAGAAATTATGTTAGTATTGTACAGCCTTCGTAATATCCTGTATTACACCTCTCTGTGTAGGAAAAAGGAAAGAGGAAACTGGAATGCTAGGCTCAGATTTTATGTGAACTGTGTCAGAAATAAAGAAAACAATGTACTTGAAGTTGCACTCAGGAAAATTTCATAGATACAGCAAATACAGTTATGCTGTATCATCTTGAACTCATTCTACACAAACACTGAACTCCAGAAAAGTTTGATTTTTTTTTTTTTTTTTTTGTCTTCTGTTTACCAGAGAGCTTGTACAGGAGACTTCCTACAATATTGATACTTGTTATCTTTCTTTCATTGTTATCTAGAGGGAGCACTTTTTAGAAGAGTAAATGGAGTAACCACTGTGTATCAATGAGGAAACTGATGCCTCAGCTTTGGACAGCTGAGACCAGCAGGATGCTTCTGCTGAATACAGATAATCGATTTTCCTGTTTCTCAGAAAGATATTCCTCCATTTACTCTGTCAAAACCCTTGCTTCCAGTCTGTGTAGGTACATGCTGGGTGTGAAGTAAAATCACACAGCTATTATATAGGTGTCTGTGACCGTTCCTTATTCAGACAAGAGTTTCAGAAACAAATAATCCAGTCTTCATTTAGATTACAGAAATACATAAATAAACCAACAAAACCATCTACATTAGTTCACATAAATTGATAAGAATAAATTATTTAATGCATAATAGCTTTCTTCTATGTGTAAGTTTTTCCTCTCAAATATATAAGCACATATTTAGTTAATGACTGTTTCTTCCAAAATATAAACAACTTAAAAAAAAATCCTACTGAGAGAATGTTAAGGGATCTTTAACAACTGCCATCTAGCAACGTTTGTAAATAATTAAATTTTAACTCTGTTTTAACTTATTAAGCCAGCTCATTGAAATTAAGATGTTTATAAACTGGAGGTTGGTTCATGAGTCAGAATTCTATTGGATTTTTTTTTTTGAATCTACATTTTACATTTTTCAAGAATATAAGCTGGAACATGAATAAGTAAATCCCTGTAATAAATGTATTTAACTTAAACTTTAGAAGAGAAATATGCCTACTGTGTAACTATAATTCAATGTCTTATTGTTTCCAAGTCATTGTGATAATTCTAATTGGATTTTAGGGCACATGAACAAAAGATATATTTTTAAACTCCAGCTATAGATATTTCTGTTATCTGAAAAGTATCTGCAAATACTTATTTTTTTAAATGTGGAACGTAAATGTCATTTTTTTAAATTCTTACTGATAATCATTCAGACATAAGTTCAAGAATATAAAATTAAGAATACTGGAGTGACTGATAATGTAGACACTTAAGGGAATGTGAAACAAAGCTTTCAGAGAAGATCCCAGATAAAGATATCAATAAATTCATTGCAAAGCCTGCTAGATATTTTTGTTGCTTTGCTTTTGTTTTTGTTTTTAATAGTACAGAGAACTTTTTCTCCTAACTTTACCAATTATTGTGACAAATAGCATTCTATGCTGGGATCTTGCCCACCCCAACCTAGGTTTATACTGTCACCTAAATTTAGAAATTATCACTTTTATTTCTCACTATGTGGCAAAACTCTGTTAGTCTGAAATTTCATCAGTAGTATAAAGTGAGCATGTCTTCTTTATCTAACTGATAACTACTGGGTACAGCAGGGATGTTGAATTAAGTGATCATCACATGTTTAGGAAGGCATGATAAAACTGTTAGGTGGTTGTTATATTGGCTTATGAGAAAAATCGCATAAATTACAGATTTGTGATTATAAATAAGGAAGATATGTAAATGGATAATTAGATAAGGACCATTAAAATCTTAAAGAGAGCCTATTATAGCTATATTTATATTTATATATATATATTATATAATATATATTTATATTTATACTCCATTTCCACTATCTGTTTAATATAACTGGTAATGAAAAATCAAAACTCTATTCATCTAATCAGTGAAATTTAGTACTCTTACCTGATAGGTCATACTATAAATGAAATAAATAAATTAAGTGAAATAAATATTATTGCCTCATATATATATATATAATATGTAAATATATATAATATACTTTACCATAAAAATCATTATTTTCAAGATAACAACTGTACATTTTATCTGGATCTTGATTCCTCTCAGGTTGTACACTAAGTATTTAGGGGATTAAATTAAATCTTTCTGGCATTTGAACACATTGTAGTAAAAAATAAATGAATACAGTGTGGTGAGTTATTACAACAAGAAAGATTTTGAGGACCTAGAAAATACAGTCATCTTCCAAGTATCAGACTTTCAAGAAACTTTTTTTACTGTTCCTTTAGAGGAAGTGACAATTTATCTTGATTGTCATTTTCTATTCATAAGAAGGAAGGCAGTTTGGTTAACACGCATATGGCTGAATGGTTAAAGGAACAGACTGAGTCACATTTTCCTTAGACACTTTTGTAAATTATTTTGTAATATGAGGTCAGTAGTATGATGGTTTCTCAGGGATATGATCTTGACAGGAAAAAAAAAAGCAACTGTTCATTTTTATTAAAAATGAAAGAAACTGAATATACTATATACTTATAAAATATCATTCAAATATTCCATTTGCTTCTCTCCAGTGCAACTCAGGTGTTCTGCATCTTCTATGACAGCTGTTCTCAAACTTTAATGTGAAAACAAATCACCTGGGAATCTTATTAAAATGCGGATCTGATTTAGTAGGAATGGGTTGGAACCCAAGACTGCATTTCTAGCAAATTCCTAGGTAATGCTTATGCTTTTGTTTCCCTGAAACACATTTTGGTAGCTTTTAGGTAATGCTGTTGCTTCTGGTTTCTTAAACCACACGAAATATGTGACATTCATATATTTTTATATTAAAGGTTAAATTTAACACCCCTCACATTCCACTTGATCATTATCTGGAGTATAGGAGAGTGGTTTTACAGTCTTCTATGTTCATAAAGGCTTAGAGTTAATACCCTGTTTGATTTAAAAAAAAAATAACCAGGGCGCCTGGGTGGCTCAGTCGGTTAAGCCGCCGACTTCGGCTCAGGTCATGATCTCACGGTCCGTGAGTTCAAGCCCCGCGTCGGGCTCTGTGCTGACAGCTCAGAGCCTGGAGCCTGTTTCAGATTCTGTGTCTCCCTCTCTCCGACCCTCCCCTGTTAATGCTCTGTCTCTCTCTGTCTCAAAAATAAATAAACGTTAAAAAAATTTAAAAAATAACCAAATTAGATCCTAAGATTTCACATATTTTGATCAATTTTTCTCTATTAGCTGTCTTTGTCATTGACCACTGATTTGACATACAATGGATTCTACTGAAGGAGTCATAGCTCACTGACAGAGTAAAATCAAAAGGAAAATTGCTGGAACTTTATACAAATTAAACAAGAAATATAAACAAGAGATATAAAAGAAAATTTATTTTTTGGAATTTTGGAAAACCAGAATACTTGTGGTCAAATCTGTATGACCAAGGATGCTTAAACAAATTCAACTTACAGGCTTGTTAAGCATCCTTGGTCATACAGATTTCTATAACTTTACCTAGTTTAGCACCCAAATATATAAAGCATTTGTATTGAGAACGGTAACACAAAGTGTGATGAGTTGTGTGTGTGTTTGTGTGCATATGTGTGTGTGTGTGTAAAGTGTGGCTGAGACCAAGAAAGAGAAAACAAAAGACAGCAAAAGTAAAGAAATCAACAGAAAAGTCCAATTCTAAATTAACTTAAGCACTAATGTCGAGAATTCATGTTTGCCCCATCTTGTTCTCCAGGACCAAAATCTATTGCACCCCTGCTGCCTGAGTCTTCTAAGTGGGTGGGGCATCTATAAAACAGTAGAATTTTATTTCTTACCTGAAAGTCAAGAAGTGCTAAAGAGATATCCTTGCTCGTGTCTTCCTCAGATTTGTCAGATTCCACCTAAATCGAGTCCTTAGTGTCTGTTACAATGTGTGTGTGTGTGTGTGTGTGTGTGTGTGTGTGTGTGTGTGTGTAAAGATTTCCATCAGTATTCCTGTTTAGATACAACCTTTAAAAATAGGGGCGCCTGGGTGGCGCAGTCGGTTAAGCGTCCGACTTCAGCCAGGTCACGATCTCGCTGTCCGGGAGTTCGAGCCCCGCATCAGGCTCTGGGCTGATGGCTCAGAGCCTGGAGCCTGTTTCCGATTCTGTGTCTCCCTCTCTCTCTGCCCCTCCCCCGTTCATGCTCTGTCTCTCTCTGTCCCAAAAATAAATAAACGTTGAAAAAAAAATAAAAATAAAAATAATTACATATAGTATTAGTATGATTTTCTTTTTTTTTCCACATCATACACCAAAGACACAGTGACACAAAGCAAGACATTCTACTACACGCTTTGTTAACCCTGAGAAAACATGCATTAGTTACCTGATTCTTTCCTGCAGTGCATTATTTCACTTGCCAAAAAGTCAACATTAGAGAACAGTCCTCCAGAGTAGCTTGATTTACAGTGACATGGGGTGATTGGTTAAAAGACATTTGGACTGGTTGCACCTTCAAAATAATCTAAACCTGAGGCAGTGTTTCTTGGGTTGGTTCCCTGATCATATCTATCTACTAAACAGAATTTCATCAAGGGTGTTTTCGTTATCTTCTCCAATTTAACCATTTATAGAAAAATCTCTCTTTGAAATATTATTTCTTATCAACAGTTCTTTTATGTAAATGTGTTCCACTTAAGACTCAATTTGTAACTTCTTTATTCAAGAATAGGAATAAAGAAGTAGGGGTGGGGGGGGGGTTAACTCTTGTGTTGTCCTCATAATACTATCCTGTCCCTGGCTCTCTTGTTGCTATTAGCAGGGAAGGAGGGATTCACAGCATTCTCCTCGCTCCTGGAAATTTTCCTCCACACTAATACTCAAATTCTCAGCAAAATAATCTCAAGAGACCAGGAATCATCTCACCATGCCTTTTTACATATTTGTATCATAAGCACAAAAAAGCCCCAAATCCTGGGCTTTATTTAAAATCTCAACTTCTCATGCCCTTACATCCATCCTGGCATTGCAATAGCACAAACCCATATTCCATCTCTCTCCAAAGATGAAAGCTTTCCCTGTTAACTTTCTGGAACTCACATGTCATCACTAATAATAATATTATTATTATTCCTTCCATATTCCTGACCTAAGTGAAACCTGACTCTTCTCTAAGGATGTTGCTTCTGCGCCTGCAGTTATCTGTGGCTGTTCCTTTCAAATTCTTTGCAAATCACTGGGTATGGAGGTCAATAGGTGAATTATTTGCTCTTCATTATAACTACATATGATAGCCTGTCTCTCCCACTTAAAATCACCAGATTTCAAGCCCGTGTCATGAGATGATATTACTCACTTTGCCTCTTCAGGTCAGGAATTCATAGAACCTGGTAGTATGTGTTAACATACCTTGAATATATTAGCATGGGGTTATCACTTTTTTTTTACACCAGTCCTGTTTTGAAAGTTCTGGATTTCTAACGGTTAAAAAATATTATTAAAGGGTCACCTGGGTGGCTCAGTTGGTTGAGAATCCAATTCTTGATTTCAGCTCAGGCGATGATCCCAGGGTCATGGGATCGAGCCCCAAGTCAGCTCCATGATGAGCATGGAGCCTGCTTGGGATTCCCTCTCTCTCCTTGTGCCCCTCTCCCCTGCTTGCATTCTCTCTCTCTCTCTCTCTCTCTCTGAAAGAAAATTAAAATAAAATATTATTAAAGGAGCAAAATGCCCTGTTTGTTTCTAGAAAACTAAAAGCTCTCCATTGTGTCGATAAATAAATTTTAAAAAATAATGTAAACAGAAGGAATCTAAGTGTTCAAAAATATGTAAATATTAGCTCTCACTTTATTAGTAATTATGGGAATGCAAAAAGCTACAAAGAGTACGTTCCCAAAAAATAGGCAAACTTTTTTTTTTTTAACAAAAAAAAAACAAAAACTGGGATGTTAGGTAGTACCAAATGATGGTCCGAATGCCAAGAAGAGAAAACTTTAATACTGCTGATGGCAATGTGTTTCAAGGCGTTTATATTTCATAATTTTCAATAAAAATGAATATACATGTAGACTATGGCCCATAGATTATATTTCTTTGTATTTAACCTGTAGAAATGTGTAACTACATCTTGTGATAAGTAGACAATAAGTAAATATTCATAAGCATATAATTGAGGTATGTTTATACAGTGGAATCTCATGTTAGTGAAAATGTATGATTTTCTACATGCAAGAATATAAGTATATATGTTTTTATTTTTTTAATGTTTATGTATTTTTAAGAGAGAGAGCACGTAAGCAGGGGAGGGGCAGAGAGAGAGGGAGACACAGTATCCGAAGCAGACTCCAGGCTCTGAGCTGTCAGCACAGAGCCCAATGTGGGGCTCAAACCCATGAACTCTGAGATCATGACTTGAGCTGAAGTCAGATGCTTAACCAATTGAGCCACCCAGTTATCCCTAATATAAATATATATATATTTTTAATTTTGTTAAGTGCAAGGTCAGAAACAAAATGATGCTTCCATTTCTGTAATGTTCAAACAGCAATTTCAACTATATTATAAAATATTCTTTTATTATAAATCTGTAAAGGAAATTATTGAAGCATTATTGCAAACTTCCGAGTAGTGATTGCCTCTAAGAGTAATGTCATTTTGATGGGCAAGAACCAGGTGAGGAGTTGTAAGTTACTAGAAATTTTCCATATCTTTAAACCATGTGATTTGAAATAACACACGTATTTACTTTAAAATATTTTCGAGAAAGTGGTATACATGTTACTAAATATGTGATTTATTTCAAAGTATAAAAGGTTTATATAAAATTTCTTTGAAACCTACATTAGTTTGTTTTTGCAGCTGTAACAAAATACCACAAATTTAGTGGCTTAAAACAATACAAATGCATTATCTACCTATTATCTATAGTTTTGAACATCAGAAATCTGAAATCAGTTTCATTGGCCTAAATTCATGATATCATAGGGATCTGTTCCTTATAGAGGGGCTAAGGGAATCCATTTTCTTGCATTTTCCAGGGTACAGAGTTTTCTTCATTCTTTATCTGACCCTCCTGACTTCTTCTTCTAAAGATGATTGTGATTGATTACATTAGGCCCATCTGGATAATCTGGGATAATCTCCCCATCTCAGCCTCCTTAATTTAACCACATCTGCAAAATTCCTTTGCCATGTAAAGTAACATAATTGTATGTTTTGGAGATTAAAAACATAATTCTTTGTTTTATATATATCTTTGAGGGTCATTATTAAATAGACAATATCTCAAAATTTCCTTTTAGCTACTGACCTATTTCTTTTCTCACTTGTGAAGCAAAACCTATCAAAAAAGTTTAGGATTGGGGCGCCTGGGTGGCGCAGTCGGTTAAGCGTCCGACTTCAGCCAGGTCACGATCTCACGGTCCGTGAGTTCGAGCCCCGCGTCGGGCTCTGGGCTGATGGCTCAGAGCCTGGAGCCTGTTTCCGATTCTGTGTCTCCCTCTCTCTCTGCCCCTCCCCCATTCATGCTCTGTCTCTCTCTGTCCCAAAAATAAATAAACGTTGAAAAAAAAAAAAAAAAGTTTAGGATCAAGATCTCCAAATCTCCTTTCCCATTTAAACCACTTCATTTATGCTTTTCTTTCCAATATGATACATAAACAACCCTTATGTACCATTTTGGATACTCAATTCAGTGGTTCATTCTCTGTCTCTCTCTCTCTTTTTTTTTTAATGTTTATTTATTTTTGAGGGAGAGAGAGAGTGACAGAACACAAGCCAGGGAGGGGTAGAGAGAGGGGGAAACACAGAATCCAAAGCGGGCTCCAGGTTCTGAGCTGCCAGCACAGAGCCCGATGTAGGGCTTGAACCCACAAACTGTGAGGTTATGACCTGAGATGAAGTCGGACACCTAACCGACTGAGCCATCCAGGCACCCCTCTCTTTCTTTATTATAACCTATAATTGAACAAGTTAATTAAGTCTTTTGTGTTTCTTGGGATGCTGTGTTTGTTTGCTTATTTCTGATACCATGTGTTCTTGCTTATCTCCCTTTCTTCCTACAGATATGTACTTGTTTTCCCTCTTCTCTGGTGATTCCTCCTCTTTGTATCGCAGTGGTCTTTGTCAAATCCTCAGGTGGCGTCTCTTTTCTATTTATAGAAAGTCCCTAAGTGCTTTCTTCCAGTCTCATTTCTAGGCTGATGATTGTAAAACGTTTATGCAAATCCCAGACTTCTCCTGTAAACCTAGCTGATTCATATTCAGCTGCCTACCAGATCTCTTCCTGTAAAACAGAGATGTATTTCAAGCTTAACATTCCCCAAACTGAAATCTCAATTGTGCCTAATCTCTGGTAACTTTCTTAGCTGCTCCTTAATTGACGACTCAGATCTTCATTATTTCAACACAAACATCTTTTAATTACACTTGACTCCTCCCTTCTGTTCACACCTGACATGTATTTCCTTATCAAGGTTATCTGCAGTTCCCTTAATATGTATCCAGCATCGGACCAGTTCTCAAGACATCTGCCAAAGTGGTCCCCTAATTCATATTTGCTCTTTAGAGACTACTTGCCTGAATTCAGGCAAGCAAATGGATATGCTTTCTTATTGTTTTAGTTTTTGCCTTTACCATGCTTTAGTCTGTTACTAACACAATCGCCGGAATTCTTTCTGAAGCAGGAGTCACATGACCTTACTCTCCCTCCCATAACTCCCCAGTGCCTTGCTTCCCACAGCACTCCTGTCAAAGTCTAACTCTACCACAGGGGACAGAGCCCTCCATGATAGGACCTGCTAACCTCTCCACTTTCTTCTTCTCCCTCCACTTTCCTTCTTAGGTATCATCTGCCACACTGGCTGCCTGGCTGCTGTTCACACAAGCAGGCATGTTCTTCCCACAAGACTTGACCTCTTGTGATTTTCCCTACTAGAAAACTCATCTCCCACCTCCTGGAGTAGTCCCCAGCTGCTGTCTGATCTTTGCTCATGTACCACCCATTTGGTAAGACATTCACTGAACACCAAAAATGACAGTAATAATCCTCGACCTGTTCAGCCCCCACTAATTTTGCTTTATTTCTTTTCAAAACATTTTTACCATCTAACGTGGCAATTTACGTATTTACTTTTTTAAAATGCGTTATCTGTTTATACCCATAAGGCTGTATTACTGATCAGAGCAGGACCTTTGTTTTGATCACTGATTACATCTCCGGTGCCTAAAGTGTCATAGACACTCAACAATTTCTGGAATGTGCAAGTAAGTGATTAAATAATAACTATACTTTATGCCAAATAGTTCTGCAAAATTAACATACCAAGATCACAGAAGTACCTGGACTTATCTAAAACCATAAGTGACCATAGCTCTTTTCTTTGAGTCACAAGATATCGAGAGGTTACTGGAATGTAAGATCTCTGAAAGTGAGCATCTTTAAATTGAGCTAAATATAATAGTATAAACTGATTTTTTATCATTTTTCATGCCATTACTTTGCTAGTGTTTTTTTGGGGTGGAAGATTTTATGGTGCTATTTGGATCACAGGGTGCTACTAAAACAAAAATTTGAAAAAATATTGCAGTTGGATATAGTGATCATGTTCCTGTCTGTCATCAATAATATGCACCTCTAAGACACTCAGAAACACTTTGGCAGTCTAAAATACAAGGCTGTCTGGATTTATAAGGAACATTAACTCACCAAAACTTACTGCAAGATAGTGCTTACACATTCTTCTCAATCCTATTCTTACATCATTCAAAAATGCTTTGTGACATATATACAATTACAATGACCTCTCTCAATCTGGGCGTGACCCACAGTAAACAAACGGTTTAGATTTTCACATAAAGAGTCTCTCTCCTGCTACTGGCAGTGGCCTTTGCTGACTTGGTGGTTCAGTAGGTAAAGTCTGGCATCCCTAAGGCCAAAATATATAAAGGCGTTATTCTTTTGCCTGTTATCTAACTGAACTTCCGTTTTTCTTATTGATTTTCCTGGAGCCATCACCTCGCCTACTCCATGAACAGATTGCTCCTTGTCCTCCTTCTGCACTGTGTAATACTGTGAATTGGACCCATGGTTATTGACATTTGGTCAGGGCCACCTTCATGGCTGTGCTACCAGTGACATTTCACAGAGTCCAGGCTTGCGTTTAATGCTCTGCCCTTGACATCTTGAGATTTGCATTTGTGTTTGTTTGTTTGTTTATTATTAGTTTCTTAATGTTTATTTATTTTTAATTTTTTTAATGTTTATTTTTGAGAGAGAGACAGAGAGAGAGAGTGAGAGAGAGAGCGCATGAGCAGGGGAGGGGTAGAGAGAAAGGGAGACCCAGAATATGAGGCAGGCTCCAGGCTCTGAGCTGACACGGGCTCAAACCCACAAACTGTGAGATCGTGACCTGAGCCGAAGTCAGATGCTTAACTGCCTGAGCCACCCAGGTGCCCTGGCATTTGTGTTTCGGGAGTGAAATCAGGTGGGAGTCAGATGGGACAGTGGCACATGAATGGAGGTGTGGAGACTTGGCTGAGCTATAGTCTGTCTTTCTGCCATCATTCCAGCATGACTTCTCACCAGCCCATCTTCCACCCCCTGGTGAGGTGTGCTAGCCCTGCCAGGACTTTCCTCTGGCTCCCTTATAAAACGAGAGCTGCTCTCCTGCACCCCTGGCAGAGACCTGCATGTCAGCATGGGAAGGGCTGGGCTGTGCAGTTGTACTCCAAAGCAGGCCACTGCAGACAAGGGTGTTCCATCCACATAGGCTGCAAGCACCATGGGGCATCTGGTGAGCAGCCGTTCAGAGGTAGCATCTTGACAGTCATGAGCCTCTCACCCACCCCATTCAGATAACTAGTGCCTCCCAGAGCAAAGGGTTAAACATCCTTTTGAGCCATCCATCTGCCATGGGTAGGGATGGGGGGCTCATGATAAAGGAAAGCTCGTTCACATTCCCCAGACCCTATCTGGGATGTGGAACCTCAGTTTGGCGACTGGCAGGAATGCACGCTCCATGTTGCACCTGTGAGGGTCTGCACTCACCTTGAGATCATCTTCCTACCCGGAGTGCTATTTCAGCAAGCTTCTTACCTGGAGGGAGCCTTTCTTTTTCCCTCCAGCGCTCTCGAGCTGGATTTGTGGGTTTGTTGTTGTTTTTTGTTTGTTTGTTTTTATGTTTTTGTTTTGTTTTGTGGTCTGCTACATGTAGCCTCTGAGACGAGCCTCTTTCAGGCTGTAAGTATTAAGCTGTTGTTGATCTCGTTTCCCCACTGTGGCCTATGATATTCCTTCATGCTTCTAGCCTTAGAGTAGTAATCTCTTTTTCACCAATGGGGTGAAGAAGGGCCAGTATAACAGACCTGCTTCTGGTATATAACAGAAATCATCTTTTAGTTCAATTTCTGGTCATCGTTTGTGTTACTTATCTATTACCGTCTAACAAATGTGCCCAAAATTTTGTGATTTAAAACAACAATCGATTGTGAATTCCTAGTTTCTGAGTCAAGATTCTGGGTATTGAGGATCTTTGTGCCACTAGGTGAAGACTTTTCGAAAGTTGAGGTCAAGCTACTGTTGAGGGCTTTGAACTCATATGAAGGCTCAACTTGAATGGAATCACTGTCAGACCCTTTCTTCTCACGTGGTTATTGTCTGGCTTTAGCCTCTCCACAGGGTCATCTCACAAATGTCAGCTGGATTCTCCTATGGTGAGAGGTCTGAGAGAATGAGGGAGAGAGAAGAGAGAGAAGTCCAAGTTGAAGCTTCAGTCTTTTGTAATCTAACTTTGGAGTTGACATCCTATCATTTGTATAGTACATTTGTTAGAAGCATGTCACTAAATCTGGCCCACATTCAAATGGTGAGACCATACGAAGGTGAATTTATTATGAGGTGAGGGTCCCTTGGGGCATCTTAGTGGCTACCTGCCACACTCATCCCACTGGTTCCCAATCATTAGCAGGCAGAATGTACAACGTCCCTTCTAAGATCTTGAGTTTTCTTGGGCTGCTGTCGTAAAATACTACAAAATGAACACCTTGAAAAAGCAAACATTTATTTTCTCATGGTTTTGGAGGGTGGAAGTCTAAAATCAAGGTACTGGTAGGGCAATGTTCCTTCCTATACTTCTAGAGGGGGATCCTTTTTTGCCTCTTTGTCTTCTTATAGCCCCAGGCGTTCTTTGGCTTATGGCACCATAGCTCCACCTCCCTCTTCATATGGTTGTCTTCCCTTTGTGCATCTCCTTGTGGTCACATGCATTTTCTTCTCTGTGCCTCTTCTCCTCTCATAAAGACAGCAATAATATTGGATTAAAGGCTCACCCTATTCCAGTATGACCTCATCTTAACTAATTTTGTTTACAATTACCCTCTTTTCCAAATAAAGTTACATTCTTAGGTACTAGGCATCAGAATTTCAACATATATTTTTAGGAGAGACATTCAACCCACAAAAAGTCTCCTAATGTCTCATCTCATTAAAATGATTCATTCAGTGTCTTACATATAAATTTCTCCACAATGTGTCTGTCTTTTTTTATGTTGAAAAAACTTATATGTATATGTATGTGTGTGTGTGTATGTGTATATATATATATATATATATATATATATATATATATATATATGGCTTTTAACCTTATGAAAGATAGTTTTTTTTACTTAAATTTTTTTATTTGTCTTAAATAAGTTACACATTTTACTAAATTCAGCAAGCAAAATTAAGGAGATATAACTGTATAACTTAACGAAAAAAGTAATAATGCAACTTTAATCAATAGCAAAAACTTTCCAGAGGAATTCTTGAAACTTACATGTAGAAGCATCTCATATCAGTATCTAGCAATCCATTATAGAAGGTAGGAATATTGAACATGTACCTATTCATAGTTTATTGAGTGAATATGGATGCTGATTCTAAAATGCAAATTCATGCTCGGCTTTTATGGAAAAGTTCTTAAAAGCTGTAAATAAACATTTATATATGCAGATCTACTAAGCCAATTTATTAAGGCTTTGATTCAGCTAAGAATGTGTGTTCTGACTCAAGTAACAGAAAATCCAGCTTGTAGTAGCTTAAAAAATAAGTCGGATTTTTTCCTCACGTAATGCCAAGCCAAGAAGTAAATGTAGCCTGCATCAATTCAGCTGATCAAACATGCCTGCCTTTCTCTTTCACTGTATTCTCCCCCATACAAAATGTGATGGCTTTATTCCCCATTCTTGTTACTTTTTGTTCACAAGATGATTGCTTTCTGCTCCAGAAAAACACACTCAGTTTCAATACAGAAAGATAGAGAAAACAGTACAGTACCATCCACGTATATCCTGTTTAGGTGGCGAAGGGAAGAGAAATAAACACTTTCTAAAAACCTTCTACTAGAAAGTTATGTGTGTCTCAGTGGACAGAATGAGTCACATCACCATTGGACTTGCGGATACCGAAGTAGTAAGTGGCCACGATCATCACAGTAGAGATCAGTATTAAGTCAAAGTGTTGATTTCACTCTTTTTTTCAATGTCTGAAACAAGTTCATTTCAGTGCAAAATGCAGTGAAGCATAAAAAAAAGAGCTGTAAGTCAAAGAAATGACTTTTTGATATATTAAGCATTTTGTACTAATACACACACATATCACTGGTGGTTAACCTTAAATAATAGAAAGAAGTTACATTTACTTCTAGTCCCAGTATCTTGCACGACACTTTTTTCTAAGGTATATCCAAGTAATATTACATTGCTGGAAAAATGGCAAACTTGGTCCTGAGGACAATCTCATTGAAAAACAAGAAATAGTCCAATAAAGCTCAGACTTCTTTGGCAAAAGAGAAAAATTGGGAGTCAATTTTTGGTATATTATTGGGTCCAGGTAGAAAATGATGTTACCAAGTTCCCATGAGTTAGAGAACCCATCAGCATTTCATGTTTAGAATGTGACTGTTGAATGTAAATGTTACTGTTGAAACAAGACAAGTAGAGTGACTGAGAAGGCTTTAGCCTATCTTTGTGGAGATGGAGCAAATGTGTTTTCTTTTGTAATAGCAAGATTTAAATTATATTTTGCAAGATAATGTTGCTTTTTTTTTTAAGATTGAGTTTCAAGACTCATTGGATACTAAGTAATTAAATTGGCTTTAGAGGATATGATCGATTTGACTCTTTTCCTTCCAGTCTGCTTCTAGTAAATTTCTCATCACATAGAGGATGAAAATCTAGAAACTACATATTCTGGATTCTTCACAACTTGAGTCCTTGACACAAATTGAGCTTTATCACTAAGATGCATCAACTAAAGTTTGGGAATACAGAAATGCCAATTTCTCTCTGCATCTGCTAGCTGGTAGCTAGGTTCACTATTCCATATGCATGAATATCCAGGGGTAATTGTAGGAGTGGTGGTGACAGCCTAATACATGGCTTCCTGGTCCTGGGAGAGCAACCCCACGATGGCACAAACTATTTTCACAAGAGTTCCAGTCACAGCTGCTGCAGAGTATTTATCTACTGTTTCAATAATTTTTATAAGCAGTGACTTCTTGTATTGAATGTCTTTCACTCCTTAATAGACTTCAGATGGTTCAGTCACTGAACCCTGACTGATCCAGTTTAAGTATGCCTTACAACTACAGAATATAAACAGAATATATGTTTCAAGGCAGTGAATATAAAAAAAATAAACTAAGGAAGTGCCTGAGTGGCTCAGTTGGCTTGAGTCTCCAACTCTTATTAATTTTGGCTCAGGTTGTGATCCCAGGGTCATGAGATGGAGCCCTGATCAGGCTCCATGCTGAACATGGAGCCTACGTAAGATTCATTCTCTCTCTCTCTCTCTCTCTCTCTCTCTCTCTCTCCTGCCCCTCTCCCCACTCACATTCTCTCTTTCTCTCTCTCTCTCTCTCTAAATTAAAATAAAATGAGAAAAACAGCTCAGTTAAAAACAAGAAAAAAAAAAGTAAGACAAACAGGAAGTTCAAATTTTGAGTGTAGAAAAAGTTCATATGCACTACTATATAAAATAAAGGAAAATATATAGAATTTTAAATTTACTAAATTTGCATGGACAGATAAAGAAAGTCCAGTTGTCAGAGTGCCTGAATGGCTCAGTTGGTTGAGTGTCTGACTCTTCATTTCAGCTCAGGTCAGGATCTCAGTTCGTGAGAGCCAGCCCTTACTGGGACTCTGTACTGATACTCTGGACCCTGCTTGGCATTCTCTCTCTAGCCTCTCTCCCTGCCCCTCTCCTGCCTGTTCTCTCCCTCCTTCCCTTGCTCAAAACAAATAAATTAACATTTAAAAAATTAAAGTCCATTTGCATTATTTTTTTAAATGTAGCTAAATATAAATACAAGGGTATGTGTTATTTAAAGTATGAACAAAATGTCACATAAACATAAACCAAATGAAAATTGTGTAGTTTATCTTTCATGCACCTTATAACATCTATTCATGATATATAAATGAAAATTGATAGAAATACATGACAAAATTAAGAAATAAGTGCATATATTAAGAGATTTGAAAATAATGTTCACATATAATTAACCCCTGGGGTGACATTAGCGTATACACAGAGGTACCACAAATACCATATATAATCAAAGAACATAGTTGACAAGGTGGATTTAATAAAATATGAATTCCTAAAGTTAGTAATTAGAGAGCGTGTATTTTTAATGCATATTTGATAAATTTAAGAAGGACTATGGATTAGTCATAAAAGTAGCCATAAAATCCCACTTTCCCCCCCAAAAACAAACCCATAAGTAACAGAATGCAGTGTAGATTCAGTTAGAGGTGAGCATATGACTTCATTCTTTTGGCTTTGGATATCTAGTTGTCCCAGATAGACATTTGTTGAAGACGCTGTTCATTCACCATTGAATGGTCTTGCCGCCTTGTCAAATATCAGTTAACAATAGGTGCTTAGAGGAGTGCCTGGGTGGCTCAGTCCTTAAGTGTCAGACTTCAGCTCAGGTCATGATCTCATGGTTTGTAAGTTCGAGCCCCGCAGCAGGCTCTGTGCTGACAGCTCAGAGCCTGGAGCCTGCTTCGGATTCTGTGTCTCCCAGTCTTTCGGCCCCTCCCCTGCTAATGCTCTGTCTCTCTCTGTCTCTCTCTGTCTCTAAATAAAAAATAAGGGTTAAAAAAATAGATGCTTAGGTTTCCTTGTGTTCTATCACTTCTCTTCCATTGATCTGTATGTCTGTCTTTGTGCAAACACCAAATTGTCTTGATGATTATTGTTTTGTAGTCAGTTTTGGAATCAGGAAGTGTGAATCCTCCTACTTTATTTTTCAATTTCAAGGTTGTTTTGTCTATTCTGGATCCCTTGAAATTCCATATGAATTTTGAAATCAGCGTGTCAGTTTCTGGAAAAAAAAATGTCACCTGGGATTCTGAGAGGGACTGTTGAATCCTTAGATCAACTTAAGGAATATTATCATGTTAACAATGTTAAGTCTTCTAATCAATGAAAATGGAATGTTTTCCCAATTACTTAGATTTTCTTTCATTTATTTCAACAAGATTTTATAGTTTTCACAGGATAAATTTTTGTTCTTGTGTTCAACATATTCCTCAGTATTTGATTCTTTTTCATGTTATTGCAAATTGAGTTGCAAGTATATAGAATGCAATTGATTTTTGTATATTGATCTTGTATCCTGCAAATTTGCTGAACTTGTTTATTCTAATAGTTGTTTTTTACTGTAATACTTATAATTTTCTGTATACAAGGTTATGTAACTGTGAATTTGGCTACTATTACTTCTGTCTTTCCAATATGGATGGATTTCATTTCTGTCTTTGGCCTAATTGCCCTCACTAGAACATCTAGTACAGTGTTGAATAGAATTGGTAATAGTTGACATCCTTTTTGTGTTCCCTATCCTGAAAAAAGTATCTAGGCTCTCACTGTTAAGTATGAGGTTAGCTATCGGTTTTTCATAGATGCCCCTTTATCCAGCTGGGGAAATTCCCTTTTATTCCTAAGGATCTCTTTCTTGTTTCCATGAACACACCAAACTGTTAAATTCCACTAATTGCTTTGTTAATTGCACAATAGTTTTAAACAATATCCTGGAGACACAAAGTCCTTTACAAACCAACCCAGTAAAAATATGGCTTTTCTGAAAGAATATTTATGACGTCAGTGATGTGTATTTATTCTGATCCCAGTAGGGCTCCTCCCAACAACTTTGTTTGTCAATTCTCTTCTCAAACTAGACTGCCTACAGTTTAGTTTGTGTATTAAATCTATTCCCAATTCTTTTTCATCAATCATCCACTGCTCTTAAGAGTGTCTTTTGGCTTTGAGTTTATCCAGAGTCAATTTCAAATGAGGTCAGATCTTTGTGAGGAGATTAAGAGGTGTCTGTTGATTGACCCACTTCTGTCCGCTGATAAAATCTCTGAGCCAGTGCTTTGGATCTGTGGTTGGACACAATGGAAAAGTTCTTTCTGAGGGACAGAATGAAACCCCAGATCTAGGGGCTGAGCACTCAGTGAAGGGTGGGATAACATCTTGAAGATCTCTTCTCTTGCCCCTTCTGGATTTGAGTCATTGCTTTGTGAGCTAGGGTTAGTGTGATCATGGCCCCAGTTTTCTTTTTCTTCCCTGAAAAGGCCTTATTGTTTCCATTCAGTAAGGCCCTGGTATTGTTAGCTTACTGTACCCAAGGCCAAGCCTCTGCTCTATGAGTAGAACAGGGAAAATAAGGGACCCTCACTTGTCAGCCACAGTTGCTCAAGATTTAGCCTCAGCAATAGGTTGTGGCTAGGTAGTGGAGTATGTGCCTCGTAGACGGACCTAGTAGTGAGGAGGCAGGGAGCAGTCTTGGTTCAAATACCACAGATTCTCAAAATTCTTATCAAATTTATGTAGATTTTCTTCATATTTACCTAAATGTTTCTTCATTTGCTTTTTTTCCTTTGGGATGATTTTCCATAAGCTGTAAATGCTGGTTTCTTTCTTTTTTTCTTTTCTTTTCTTTTCTTTTCTTTTCTTTTCTTTTCTTTTCTTTTCTTTTCTTTTCTGTTCCTTTCTTTTCTTTTAGAGAAAGAACACAAGCAAGGGAGAGGGGCAGAGGGAGAGAGAGAGAGAATCTTAAGCATGCTTCATACTCAGCACAGATCCCCATGAAGGACTCAGTCCCACAACCCTGGGATCATGACCTGAGCTGAAATCAAGAGTTGGAAAGTCAACCAACTGAACCTCCAAGGTGTCCCCCCTTTTTTTAAATAGAGATTTTCACCAGCTTCACTAGGACTAGGTTAGTAGAATTTCTCAACTGTCATGCCAGAAGTCAATCTTCCTTTGCAGTTGTTTCTTGTTATAAATCAGTAACAGTGATAAAGTGGAATTAAAACAGAAAAGATTTATAATTTCCACAAAAACTTTAGCTACCTAGAAATATAACTAGCAAAAGATGATTGTGCTATTCGTTGAGATATTATAAACTTTACTATAAGACATTAGAGGCCAAAATAAGAGGCCGCTATAAGACATAAAGGCCAAAATAAATTATAGAAAACTCGTGGATTATAACTTAAATATCAGTTCTCCCCAAATTGATTTTCAGATTTCAGAGCAATTCCAATCTGAAGTTTCGTGACACTTGAAAGCTGATTCTAAAAATTACATGGAAAACCAAAGAACCAAAACACTGAAAAGCAGGAAAAAGTTTTAAGAAAAACATTATCATGATAGTAAGACACACACAAACACATACCTCATATGGTATGATGAGGTATTTCAAAGCAAGGCAGGAATGCATTGAAAAAGCTCCTGATTACCACAGCTGGAATAAATTTGGCAGGAAAATAAATATGATGGCATTAGATTATAATATAATGTAGAAAAGAAATATTTATGAGTATAATGCTTCCATGCAGAAGTATTGCAAATGATGAATGTAAACACTTCCTCCTCAAAGGGATGGAGAATAATTTCCTCCTTTGGTGAGGGCTTTACATAGTGCTTTCTTTCCAAAGAGACCAGTATGGAAAAGGGGGAGAAAAGACTAACTTCACAGGGAAGAAATTTTGTGGTCTCCCTCCCAAATAGTAATAGACTTTATGTAATCATGTGGCTAAAATCAGACAAATCTTTATAACAAAATTTTTTTTTATTTTGAGAGAGAGCATGATTTGGGGAGGGACAGAGAGAGAGAGGGAGACACAAAATCCGGAGTAGGCTCCAGCCTCTGAGCTGTCTTCACAGACCTGGACGCGGGGCTTGAACTCGTGAACCTTGAGATCATGACCTGAGCCGAAAGCCAGACGCTTAACCGACTGAGCCACGCAGGTGCCCCATGAGAAAAATTTTAAATGGTATAAATTGATTGGGAAGAAAATAGACCTTTTCTATTTAAAAAAAAAAAAAGACCACAAGACCCCTTAATAATGCATTCTGTCATAACAGATAAATTAGCAAAGAAATACTTCCAGAGAAGGAAATATCTTTTTTTTCCCTAGTGCCATCACTTCTCTTTCTTCTACAAGCGATTAAATAGAAGTATTTTATTTTGCAGAGATAAGATCTCTTTCCTTCATAGTAGATAAATGGATAAATGCAATTTAGATTTACTTAATGAGGCATAACTGATCTATTAGCAAATATCTATTTTCACTTAAATTCTTTATTTTTAATTTTAACAGCTCCAGTTTGCAATTTGTTTTACAACTGATTTTTTTTTTTTGAAATAGCATACCAAAGTTACTAAAAGAAGGAAAATCAGGAATAGCAAATTCTGATTTAACTCTAGGTAAATTTAGAAAAAGCTTTGATAGAAGTTTTTATATCAATGCAGCCAGTATAGATTTAATCATTGATGTTTATCATTTTACATACTTTTTTATTTAGGAAAATGTTTATTTTTGAGAGAGAGAGAGTATGTGCATGCATGCTTGGGGGAGGGGCAGAGAGAGAGAGGGGGAGAGAGAGAATCCCAAGCACTCTCCCTGCCATCAGTACAGAGCCCAACATGATGCTCAATTTCATGAACCATGAGATCATGACCTAAGGTGAAATCAATAGTCAGACACTTAACCCGCTGAGCCACTCAACCTATAGTTTACTCTTTCTAAATGTAATACTTCAAAAATCTGAACAGTATTTGATGCAGTCTGTGAGTGGAAAAAAATATGTGTGTATATATATATATGTGTGTGTGTGTGTGTGTGTATTGCTCAAAAAGGTACTTTTCAGACAATATTTATTGAGAAATATACACTTCAGCGTTGATCAGGCTGCTTTTTATATATTGCAGTCCTTTGTAATACTGCATATTATTTATCTCTCAGGATTCCATTTGGATGTTCTTCCCTTGTTACAGTTTTTCTGCACTCTTTCTTCCACATTGTCAGGCAGATTTAGCATGAAACTCTTTTTAAAAAACATATCTCTACCAGTGTACTTCACCCAGTGTGTAACATTCATCTTTTTATGTTTCTCTTTTGCATATACTTGGAAAGCAGCGTATATGAATAATGATCACTTTTCTTCCATTTCTAGAATCATGACTGTCAAACAGCTGAACAGTAAATGCTTGGTATATGTCTGGCAATGAATAATATAGTTAACCTTGATCATTGACTGGATTTTGAATTTTATTGGGTGGTTGCCCCGAGAAATAGGCTCTGAGTTGGAGAGTAAGGGATTGTGGGGAGGCTTACCGAGAGGAAATGTTTAATCCTGTTTGAGATCTAGAGATGAGATGGCCCTTCATGATCTAAATTGAGGGAGTTGCCCTCTTTTCTCATTCACTAGATGTGGACTAGTCCCAGGGGTGGAGTCTGATCTTTGGCTGGAGGCAGTTCCTGGGGAGGGACTAAGTGCTGAACCATCAGCAACCAACCTTCCTAGCAGCTGAGAAATGAGTGCCTCTCTCTTTAGCAGGGGATGCAGTAGAGAAGTTTGGGTAATAAACCATGGAATTTCTTAGAGCACATCCCTGTGATGCTCGGATCCACTTACTGAATGTAACAGCAAAGACCTCAGTCCAAACCATGAGGAGCTTTAGAGGTGGGGCGGCCTTTCACAGGTGTCTTACACTCAGGCAAGGGAGTCAGGAGCTTGAATAGCTGCATCAGTTAATAGTACATAAGCCACTTTCAGCGAGAAGGTTTAACATTGGGAAAGGCAGCTTCCTTGTCAGAAGGCTATTCCCAGGAAAGCGCTCAACTGTGAGGAGTCAGCAGGCAATTCCCAGAAAGGCACTCAACTGTGAGATTCAGCAAGAGTCTCCTGACAACTGAGAGAATGAGTTCTTTGGTTCTGGAGAGAAACTGGGGCAGACCACTGTGGTGTCCGCTACAGAATTGAACAGTTCATCATTCAGGTCACTTCCAAAATGAGAAAGTAAAGACTAGAGAGTGGAGAGATCAAAAACACACCGTTCTTTCATTAAATTTTGATATAAAAGAAGATAAGTGTTTTTCTAGAAGAGTAAAAGAAATGGTGGATAGAATTAATGACCCCTTTAAATCCAGTTTTAGCTGTAAGAATGGATGGGGTAGGATATATAGCAACTGGCTGTGAAAGGCTCTCAAAAGCAGAAACTATGGATATTTTCTGAGGGAAGTGGTGGTAATGATGAGTATACTCAAGAGGAGTTACTCTTGGAACAAACAGGTGATTCAAGGGATTGATTTGCAGTTAGTGTTTAGATTGCAGGTGATTTTGAAGAACTGTGTGTCATGGCAGAACATCTTTGCTGCTGTGATTCTTTTTTTTTCTTTCCTTCAAAAGCCTTGGGCAATGTTCACGTAAGTATAGAATTGAATGATATATATTGAATTTTATATATATATACATATATATGTGTGTGTGTGTGTATAATATATATAAATACATGCACATATATTTATATATAATAAATAATAAGAAGAATTATATAAAATTATATATAATTCCTTTTATTATTTATTATTATATATAATAAAACATGGCTGTTTGATTCACTTATGCATAAAATTGGCTGAAATGGTAACAAAAGAAGAACAAGAATTTTGAAATGAAATCTGTTGGATATGTGCTAGGGTATGCCCAAGTGAGCCAAAAGATAAACAGAACTTGGACATTTTAAAGAATTTTACAAGAATTATAAATTTTATTACTATATGTCCTTCATTTTTATAGTTCAAAGTACAATAACTTGTCTTATAAAAGACTGTAATTTAGGATAGTGATAACCTAAATTATGTAGAAAAATGTAAATATAATTGCATTACACTTTATTTTTTTTTATATGAAATTTATTGTCAAATTGGTTTCCATACAACACCCAGTGCTCATCCCAACAGGTGCCCTCCTCACTGCCCATCAGGTACTTTCCCCTCCCTCCCACCCCCATCAACCCTCAGTTTATGCTCTTTTTAATAGTCTCCTATGGTTTGCCTCCCTCCCTAACTTTTTTTTTCCCTTTCACCTCCCCCATGGTCTTCTGTGAAGTTTCTCAGGATCCACATGAGAGTGAAAACATACAGTATCTGTCTCTCTCTGTATGACTTTTTTTACTTAGCATAACACTCACCACCTCTATTCATGTTGCTACAAAAGGCCATATTTCCTTCTTTCTCATTGCCAAGTAGTATTCCATTGCATATATAAACCACAATTTCTTTATCCATTCATCAGTTGATGGACATTTAGGCTCTTTCCATAATTTGGCTATTGTTGAAAGTGCTGCTATAAACATTGGGGTATATGTGCCCCTATGCATCAGCACTCTTGTATCCCTTGGGTAAATTCCTAGCAGTGCTATTGTTGGGTCATAGGGTAGATCTATTTTTAATTTTTTGAAGAACCTCCACACTGTTTTCCAAAGTGGCTGCACCTTGCCTTTTAGTTTTGTTGATTGTTTCCTTTGCAGTGCACTTTAATATATACTTGATTTCTCCTATGAAAGGGAATAAGGATAGAAAATTTAGGCTTATAATCTCTGAATAAATCATAATTGGAATAAACCAGTTTAGCTGAATTTGAAAAAATATATAAGGCAATTTGACTTAACTTTGATATAAGTCCCTCTTGGTAGAAGCATTTAGTTTATCTACAGGAAACTAGTGCTGACTATAGGATGATCTACATGCATAAATATGTATCAATGGCATTAATGGGATATATTGGAACTTGACAATGGATGAATGATGAAAATGGAGGAAATGGGAATTTTATGACAATTTAGACTATAACCAATACATTATAATAATCTTATATCCACAAATTACTCCACATCATCAATTAGTCCTATCATTGGATTTTGGCAATAATGGTTTTTGGGAAGTCCACACTCACACAGGGTATTTATTGCACTTGTCACACAATTACGAGTTTAGTTTTAGCTCTTCCAGAATTTCATTAAGCCTCTCTTTATAAAGTAGAATCAATAATAACTGTTCTTTGTTTCTTGTAAAGATCTTTTGCTTCTTTCAAGGGACTTACCAGAATTTCAACATAGATTTGATTAAAGATCTATTTCTTCATACATTGTGGTAGTTCTGTATCATTTATGCTCCAATTATAGAAATATAGAAGTTCATATTTCCTCCAAATTGGTGATACTCTCTTAAGCTCTATCAACATGCTACATATGCAATTAACCCAGAAATACTCTGTGATTGTAGTGGGGTGGGTTTACAGAAATTCTTGGATTGTTATAAATAACTCAATTGTAAAGTAAAATGCTACTGTTATGCATCAATAGTCTATATCGAATTTCCCATGAAATCATCTAGGATTTTGCCCTCTCCTTCATGTTTTGCTATTTCATTTATTCATCTAAATTTATCAAATATATATCAAGTACCTAAAATGTCCCAAGCATTTTAGTAGACACTTTGGAAAAATGACAAGTGAAGATAGTTGGTGCCTGCCATAAGCTCCAGATGAAAATAAATGGAAGTGGAAATTTCAACTGTAATAAATGCTATGAAAGAGAAGTATGTGATTCCATGAAATAATACAGTTGGGAAATGTGACCAAGTCATGGAGATTCAGGAAAAGATTGGGAGAAGAGTTCAACCTGTGGGAAAACTCTATGATGGAAGTAACATGGCTTGGACAGAGTGAAGAAGAAGATTCTTCACTTACAAGGGTAGGTGGGTAGCACAATGTGAGATAAGAATAAAAACCAAAAGGTACATGTGTGTAGCAATTGGATGCAGGTGGAGGAAAAGGCATACATTGCCTTGTAGTCCTTGGGAAGAAATTTAGTGACTAGGTTAAGAACAATGGGAAACCCACAATGTTTGTTACACAGGGAAGAAAAACCATTTTTCTTTATGGACAAACTGGGTGGTTATATGTGGAGGGTAGAAGAGAACCAGAGAGAATGGAGGCAATTCAGCTAAAGTATTACTGTACCAGTCACCACAGAAAAAAAAATACACATATATTTGGATTAGGTGGAGGTGATGGAAATGAAGAGAAGTCAAAGATTTCCACAAATGTTTAGGAGATACAAAAGTAAAAATTGATGATGGACTGGAGAAAGGGGGTGATAGAAATGGAGGATTTAAGGGTGACTACCAAGTTTGGGAGGGATATTAATGAATTCATAAAAAATAAAGTAATCTACAATTTCACACATGTGAAGAAAGCCATTGAGTTTGATTTTTTTATGTACTCAATTAAAAGTGCCCATGAGATATTTTAGAGTGGGTATAAAATGATGCAAAGAGAATTTATTAATAGCAATAAGAAGAAGAAAAAGAAGGAGGAGAAGGGGGGAGGAAGGAGAGGAGGGGGAGGAAGGAGAAGAAGGAGAAGGTGGTAGTGATTGTGTCATAAAACACATGGAAGGACAGAAACAAGATTTAGAAAGTAACATTCAACTATAGATCAAATGGGGTTGATAACCTGTTCTATTATATGACATGGAGATCACTGTTCACCTTAGCAGAGTTGTTTGTTGACATGAAGGGACTGAAACCCGAAGAGAATATTTGAAAGTAAGTGTTTGAACATTCTTTTTCCACCAACATCAACGTTATATTACTTATTTATCTGGTAGAATGGAAGTATAAGAATACATGTTGTTACCAATATTATTAGCATGTGTCATTCATGTACTATGTATGCTATATATCACATATCAAAAGTGTAGTTATGTGATACAAAAAATATATGCATATTGATATTATAATTTTTTAAAAATTTATCTGAGAGAGAGATAGAGTGTGAGTGGAGGAAGAACAGAGAAAGAGAGACAGAGAATCCAAAGCCGACTCCAGGCTCTGAGCTGTCAGTACAGAGTCCTACGTGGGGCCAAATCCATGAACAATGAGATCATGACCTGAGCTGAAGCCGGACACTTAACCAACTGAGCTACCCAAGTGTCCCATATTACGATATTATAAATGAGAAATCTGAAGCTCAGAGAAGTTAAATCTTCCTTTTAAAAAAATCTTAGCGGGGCGCCAGGGTGGCGCAGTCGGTTAAGCCTCCGACTTCAGCCAGGTCATGATCTCGCGGTCCGTGAGTTCCGGCCCTGCGTCGGGCTCTGGGCTGATGGCTCAGAGCCTGGAGCCTGTTTCCGATTCTGTGTCTCCCTCTCTCTCTGCCCCTCCCCCGTTCATGCTCTGTCTCTCTCTGTCCCAAAAATAAATAAACGTTGAAAAAAAATATAAAAAAATAAAAAAAATCTTAGCTTAAAATACAATCTTAACTAATAAGTAACAAAGCTAGAATTTAAATAGATGCATCTGATTTTAAATACTTTGCTTTCAACATACCTTTTGACTACTTTGTCAAGTATACAGAAACCTGAAATAGAAGTTGGTATTTTAACATAGAATAATTTATACACTTTGGTTAATTATTAGTATCCCTTCATTTCATATGTGTGTATACAAATATACATATTCATATACACACATATGCATATGCATATATATATATATATATATATATATATGAAACTGTATATGTATGCATGCATATGTTTGGATGTGTGTATGTATATGTACATGTTAAGTAGAGCTCAATTCCTCCATGACTTCCCATGAATTAAAGAAAAATAACATTCATGTTATGTACTCAGGGATGGCTGATACACAATATTTTGTGCATATATAATAATGTAATTATACTAATCATGGTCTTTACTAATAAGGAACAGAATAAAAGAAAATTTCAAAGTAGTTATGGGAAGGACGTTAAAAGCAAAGTTTCAAAGGATTTAAATTCACTCATCATAAGGTTTCTGGGCTTGACTTTATTGAGTAGAGATTATGACTTTATCATGACATTTTTGTGATTACATATTGGAGATGACAGTAGATACACTAAATCATTTCTGATGACCAGCCTAGAGACATCCACTTCTTAGATTTTTAATCCTTCACATAATCCCATTTGACAAATGCTGCTCAAATTTAGACACTATCTTTTTATGATAACTTTTGATTTTTAAAGTAACATGGATTATATGAATGTAGTAATCTAAAGCTTTCTCTTTGTACTTGTAGAATAGCAGTACTTAAAAATGAGGAAATGCATTATACTTCAGATATAACTTAAAACTCTTCAAAGAGAAACATTTAAAAATTTTTGATGTAATTTAAATTATAATCACACCAACATTTTAAATAGCTTGTATCTTGAAAACTATTTCATAGACCGGATTTTCTTTTTCAGTCCCAACGTGGCAAAAACTGCTTATTCACTTTTTATCTGAGCTTTTGAGTATGCTTTGGTAAGGTATTTTTAAGGTGATCTTCAGGCAACCTTTTAATTAAATACTAAAACTTTAAAATAGTAACAAAAATCTTGGTACAGCTCTTAACGATTTTTGAATCAATGATTTATCAAACAGTACATTTGAGCCCATCTTACAAATTCCATTGACTCTTTTCTAAATAGTATTACTTTAAATTGTATTCCTGAATATCTTGTTTAGAGTATTTACAGAAAGCATCACATATTGCATCTTGTGAGATTTTTTTCCAATATACATCTGCAAACTTTTATTGGTCCACAGTAGAGTGTTGATTGCTATCAATATGTAAGTGTATGAATGAAATTTTTATTTTCTGTAACTGAAGTTTGCACTTATTTTTATAAGACTATGTGGTGATTACCAAGAGGAGTATAAGAGAGTTTACCAGTATTAAAGTTAACAATTATCCCTCCCCACATTTGAAATACAGTATCATTCTTGGTTCTAAAAGATTACAGTACTGTTTTGCATTTCACTGGTGTTTCAGAGTTTCCGTATTATTATCTCATTTGATTCTTAAACAACTCTAGGACACAAAGAGGCAGAAATGCATTTTTTTTCAAGTATGGTAAAAGAGGTTCAGAGAGTCCATATTGAAATCCATTGCAGCAACACATGATAATTAAGATACTAAAAGGAAAATAGACCCATTAACTTAGATAGGAATTGTATTTTATCCCATTACTTTTTATTTTCTTCCAATTTATTATTGCCAGGCTTTTCCTTGTTAGTGTGTGTGTGTGTGTGTGTGTGTGTGTGTGTGTGTGTGAGGTATGATAATCATCTTTAAAAGATGGGATTAAATTTAACCAAGGAGGTAAAAATCTGTACAACGCAAACTATAACATAGTGATGAAAGTAATTGAATACACAAATAAATGGAAAGACATCCCATGTTCATGGATCAGAACAATTAATATTGTTAAAATGTTCATACTACTCAAAATCACCTGTAGATTCAGTGCAATCCCTATCAACATTCCAATGATACTTTGTTTTACAAAAAAAGGAAAAAGATAATTCTAAATGTTGTATGGAATCACAAAGACCCCCCCAATAGCCAAAGGAATTCTGAGAAAGAAGAACAAAACCATAGGCATCATATTTCCCAATTTGAAACTATAGTACAAAACTGTAGTAATAAAAATAGTGTGGTGCTCACATTAAAATAGATACATAGACCAATGGAACAAAATCAAGAATTAACCCTCATAGAAATAGTCAACTATTATTTGACAAGGGAGCCAAAAATATTCAATGGGGAAAGGAACGTCTCCTCAATAAATGGTGTTGGGAAAACTGGATAATCACATGCAGAGAATGTAATTGGACCCTTATCTTCTACTGCTTGAAAAAATTAACTCAAAATGGACTAAAGACTTAATCATAAGACATGAAACCCTAAAACTCCTAGAAGAAAACATTGGGGGGGAAAGCCCCTTGACATTGGTCATGTCAATGATATTTGTTAAAATAAAAAGCACAAGCAACAAAAGTAATCATAAATGAGACCATATGAAACAAAAACTTCTGCATAACAAAAAACACACACATGAGAAAAACACACAAAATTAAAAAATCAGAAGACATCCTAGGAATGAAAGAGAATGTTTGGAAATAATATATCTGGTAAGGCATTATTAGCCAAAATCTATAAAGAACTTGTACGACTCAATAACAAGAAAGAAATCCAAATAAAAATGATCAGAGGAACTTAATAGACATTTTCCAAAGAAGATTTTCAAATGAACAACATGTACATGAAAAGATGCTTAATATAACTTATTATCAGGGAAATACAAATCAAAACAGCAATGAGATATCACCTGATATCCGCTCCAAAAGTACAGTCAGTTATGAGATGACTAAATTTTGGGAATCTAATGTACACTTTGCTGATTATAGTTAATACTGTATTGTATGCTAGAAAGTTATTGAGAGAGTAAATCTTAAATGTTCTTACCAAAAAAAAAAAAAAAAAAAGGAAGAAAGAAAGAAAGAAAATAAATGGTCATTATGTGAGGTGATGGAGATATTAGTTAATGCCACAATGATAATCATTTTACAACATGTAAGTGTATAACATCAACATGTTGCACATTTTCTTTTACATTTATTTACTCTTGAGAGAGAGAGAGTGAGAGACAGACCACATGAGCGGGGAAGGGGCAGAGAGAGAGGATAGAGAGAGAATCCCAAACAGGCTCTGCACTCTCAGTGCAGAGCCCAATGTGGGGCTCGAACTCATGAACTGCAAGACCATGACCTGAGCCAAAACCAAGAGTCAGAAGGTGAACTGACTGAGCTACGCAGGTGCCCCAACATGTTGCACATCTTGAACTTATGCAGTGTTGTACCTCGTTAAAAAAAAATGGAATTAAGATGAAGGACGGATGGGCTAGTTTGCTTTTCTAAGAGAAAAAAACTGATGAACAGAAGATAGTAATTAGTATTGTTTTCCTTTTAGCATTTCTATACAAAAATAATTTTTCCTACTACTGTTTTGTGTGACTTTAGTGCCTCACAAAGTCTTAATGTTTTTCTCAAAATGTGTCTGTCACTGATCCACTTAGGAAACTCAGTTCAGAGATCATGGAAATGATTAGTTTGCCTCTAACATGTCTCATCCACATGGAGTTTCAAATACTAAGATTGGCTGCTTCTAACTACTCTGATTCCAACTGGAATCATTGGTTTTCTTGACTGAGCTTCCTATCTTGATAAACAGCCTCAGGCTTTAAAGTATAAAACCAAGAGCAACTGAGTGGCTCAGTGGGTTAAGTGTCTGACTTCAGCTCAGGTCACGATCTCGCCCTCAGTGAGTTTGGGCCCCACATCCATCAGGCTCTGTGCTGACAGCTCAGAGCCTGGAGCCTGATTCAGATTCTGTGTCTCCCTCGCTCTCTGCCCCTCCCCCACTCACACTCTGTCTCTCTGTCTCTGAAAAATGAATAAACCGAAAGAAAGAAAGAAAGAAAGAAAGAGAGAAAGAATAAAACCAAACTATGATATAATCTAAAGTTTTCTATTTCCTCACATAGATCTTAGGTCCAAATACAATTATAATGCTCTGAAAGAAGTGTTTACTTTTTCTTTTTAAAGGTAATAAATGCGGGTTCAGAACATAATAGTGACAGTATAGTTCACCTTTGGAAGAGCCTTGGAAATCCTCCTTGTATTACTATAACTAACATCCATTTTTCACTTAAAAACATTAATTTTGCAAAATGCACACACATATTTTAACTTCTTCAGAAGATAACATCTGTAACTATGGCAAGTCTGTGCAAAACTATTATGAAAATAGCAATTGATGGTGCTCCGGGGTGGCTGAGTCAGTCAAGTGTCCAGCTATTTATTTCAGCTCAGGTCATCATGCTAGGTTCATGAGATCAAGCCCCGTATCAGGCTTCATGCTAAGCTTGGAGCCTGCTTAAGATTCTCTCTCCCTCCGGGCGCCTGGGTGGCTCAGTTGGTTAAGCGGCCGACTTCAGCTCAGGTCACGATCTCGCGGTCCGTGAGTTCGAGCCCAGCGTGGGGCTCTGGGCTAATGGCTCAGAGCCTGGAGCCTGTTTCCGATTCTGTGTCTCCCTCTCTCTCTGCCCCTCCCCCGTTCATGCTCTGTCTCTCTCTGTCTCAAAAATAAATAAAACGTTAAAAAAAAATTAAAAAAAAAAAAAGATTCCCTCTCCCTCTGCCCCTCTCCCCTGCTCATTCTCTCTCTCTCTCTGTCTCTCTGTCTCTTTCTCTTTCTCTAAAATAAAGGGGAAAAAAAGCAATTTAGTATCGTGACCTACCTGCTGCCTCAAACACATCACTAGGTTTTCTGACTTACTGATGAATTACATGAAAAGTGTTTATATATTCCTTAGTTCTGATAAGCAGTGAAAATTGTGAAATACGACAATGTTACCAATATTTTTAACTGTCCAGGTTGCATGGGAAGCAACGAGGAAGCATTGGATATCTGTCTCTGAGTTTGTGAAGTGAAAACTTTTGCCAGTAAAAACAAGATAATGTTATAGCGATATCATTAGTCATCCCACAACCTTATCTACACTGGTTATATAGTCTTTACAAGACACTAAATCAATGTTTTCATGTAACTATGAAGTAAGTAAAGAGTTTTTACTTTAATAACATTGAAAGTGCATATGTAAAAGGCAAATGTCATGAAATGGAAGAAAACATTTAAAGTACTGGGGAAAAGAGCATTTTTTTAGATATCCATTGAATATAGATTCTATTATTATATAGATTATATATATTGTATAGATTATAATATTATAAATATTATTTCAAAATAAATTAAAAATCAACAGCACTTCTCACAGGAAATATTATAATTGTGGCAAAAATAATGTACAGAAATATAATTTAAAATGAAAATATACATAATTGCTATAAATTAATTTTGATACCTGGGAGATTGAGGAAAATTCTGCTACCATATACTTGCTTTCTACCTCTCTCCAAAAAAAGCAAAAGTAAAACAAAACAAAACCCTCTGAATTTAGAACCTATTAACTTTTAAATTCTTATGATTTTGATTCATCTCTTTAAAAAGTTACATGGGAGCCATCTAGGTGGCTCAGTCACTTAAGTGTCTGATTCTTTATTTCGGCTCAGGTCATGATCTCACAGTTTGAGGGATCAAGCCCCTTGTTAGGCTCTGCACTGATATCCCAGAGCCTGCTTGGGATTCTGTCTCTCCCTCTCTCTCTGCCCTTCTCTCTCTTTCTCTCTCTCTCTCTCTCTCAAAATAAACAAACATTTAAAAAAACAAATAAATTAAAACTTAGATGGTTAAAGACATGAGTTTATCTAAAGTCTTCAGGGAATTTTCACGTAAGCCTTAAAAACATTTCTCAGGGTGCCTGGGTGGCTTAGTCGGTTGAGCATCCGACTTCAGCTCAGGTCATGGTCTCGCATTTTGGGAGTTCAAGCTCTGCGTCTCTCTCTGTACTAACAAATAGCTCAGAGCCTGGAGCCTGCTTCAGATTCTGTATCTCTCTCTCCCCCTCCTCTGCTCATGCTCTGCCTCTCTCTGTCTCTCAAAAATAAATAGATGTAAAAAAAAAAATTCTCCATAGTGGAATGTCTCAAGATTTCCTTGAAACTCCCAATTGTGAGTGTGGAAGAACTATCAGTGTCTCACTTTAGTACATGCACTAAAATAACCTAGAATCATAGAATACAGAAAGAACAATTATTTCACTACAGGAATAAAACAGGAACTGGATGAAAGAAAGTGCCCTCTTCATTTCTAACAAAAGAAAAAATATATATGCATTTTACAAGTGAACTGGTGCTAAATCTTGTCTAAGATCTAGAATTATCTTACAAAAAGGTAAGGATAAAGGAATATTTTTGCATAAGATTGGTAAATAAGCTATATAAAATTATTTGACAATTTGAGTATGCATTTTAATGCATGTCACATTTTAGACTTTAATTTTAGCAATTTCTCAGGAGATATCTCAAGGCATATTAAATGGGATTCTTTCTGAAATCATTCTTTCTTGAAATATTATTCCATTTGGCATTATCTTCAGATTCATTTACATATCATAAACAAATTATGTAAATTTATAAATCTAATTGTTGTGATTATCTCAAATCCTTTACTAAAGGGCATTTAATAGCAATGCAAAGCTCAATATATTCTAGATTCAAGTACTTTGTCAGACATTTGATTTCCAAATATTATCCCCCAATGTGAAACTTGTTTTTCAATCTCTTAGTCTTTCAGAGAGCAAAATACAATACATACAAATGCATGGAGTCAATTTATTATTTTTTTAATGGATTTTTTTTTTTTTTGGTGTCAAAGTAAGAAATCTTAAGCTTAGTTTATAAAAATTTTGTCTTTTTTTTTCTTTAACAATTTTTTAACTTTGGCTTTAACATTTGGTTAAAGATCTTTGGTTCATTTGAATTAGTATACAGATAAGGTATGAGGCTTAGGTTGTTGTTCTTTTTTTTTTTTAAATCAATTGTTCCAATACCATTGCTTATAAAGATTATCCTTCCAGCATTAAATTCCTTTGGTATTATATTAAAGACTAAATGCCGTATTTGCATGGATCATTTTGTGGACTCTTCATTCTGTTCCATTGTTCTCTGTGTTTATTTATCTTTTCCCCAGTAACACAACATCTTGATTATTGTAGTTTTATTTTAAATCATAATATCTTACATCATTGTTTTTTTTTAATGTTTTATCTTAGTCCTTGTCCCTCCATATATATTTTAAAATAAATTTATCTAACAAAACAAAACAAAAAGGCAAGGCATTTGACCGGAATATTATATTGAGTTAGATCAGTAGATCCATTTGGAGAGAAGTAACATTGGATGTCTCCCATTCCAAGAACATAGTATACCTCTCATTTTATTTAGATCTTCTTGGATTTATCAGTATTTTGCAGTTTTTAGTACATAGATATTACACATATTTTGCTGTGTTTATACATAAGCATTTAATTTTTACTAGGGCTAATATAAGAGCTATTTTTTGAAGTTTATATTTCCACTTGTACATTGCTAGTGTACAGAAACACTATTGATTTTTATCTATTGACTGGGTATTTTGCAACCTTTTTAAACTTACTTCTTCATTCTGGTAGCTTTTCTGTAGATTCTTTTGAGTTTTCTACAAAGACAATTAGGTTGTGTATAACAGAGGCTTATTTCTTCCTTTACAATCTGAATGCTTTTTATTTCCTTATTGCACTTGCTACAATTTTCATCACAATCTTGAATTCAAGTGGTAAAACAGGATATTCTTTTCTTGTTCCTGATTTTAACAAAAAATTATTAATTCTATACCTATTAAGTTTTATATTAGAGGTTCATATATGACCATGTCTTCTTTTCTTCTTTAGACCATTACTATGATGGGTTGCATTAATTAATTTTCAAATACTGAACAGACCTTTTATTCCTAGAATAAGTTCTACTTGGTTATGGTGTACTTTTTCTTTTACATACCTGTGAATTAATTTACTAACATTTGGTGGCAACTTTTTTCATGTGTCTAAATTCATGAGAGATATTGGTATGTAGTGTTTCCCCACCACTTTGTTCCATCTTTTTTTTCTGCTTTTAGTATTAAATGAGTCAATGAGTGTTCTTTTCTACTTTCCAAAAGTGATTGTCTAGAATCGGAATTATTTCTTCTCAAAAAATTTGATGAGTCTTCCAATCTAAATATTTTCCAGATATTTTTCTGCTCATTTTTAAACTAGAAATTTGGTTTACCTAATAGTTATATTCAGATTATCTGTTTCATCTGGGGTGAACTTGATAGAACATAGAGCTATTTATTGTAGTATATTAGCATTAGTATTATATTAGTATCTATTGAATGCAGAGTCTCTAATGATATATTTTTTTTACTCCTGATTTTTACAATTTGTCTTTTTTCTTCTTCATCTCAGTCATGCTAAGAAGTTTATGAATTTCATTGATTTTTTCAAAGTAACAGATTTGAGTTCATTAGTTTTTTCCATTGTCTTTCTCTTTTCAATTATATTTATTTCTGTTTCTATCTTTGTTAAATTGTTTAGCTTTATTTTGACTTAATTTGTTATCCCTTCTCTAGTTTAATTCAGAGGAAAAAAATAGATTATCATTTTGAGAACTTTTTCCTTTTCTAATATAACACTATAAATAACCTTCTAAGAACTCTATTAGCTATATTCCAACAATATGCTGTATTTTGATTTTTGTTTAACTCATGGTATTTCCTAATTTCTTGTGGTAATTATGCCCTGACACACAAATTACTTAGTAGCATATTGTTTAATTTCATGTTACAGGTGATTTTTTATTATTTTTTTGCATCGATTCCTAGTTTAATTTTATATGGTGTGAGAACATATTTTATATGATTATCTTTTTTTAAATTCAGTTATGTTTTGATGTAAGGCCTGGAATATGATCTGCCTTAGTGAAAATTCCATATGCATTTGAAAAAAAATTGCTTATGTTGTTGTTAAGTGGAGAGCTATGCACATGTCCATGAGGTTCACCTGGGTGATGGTGTTCACTTCTTCTGTAGATTTACTAATTTTCTGTCTGTTAATTCTATTTCTGAGAAACCACTGAAAAATATATAAATACTTTTATATTTTTAAATATTTCCTTTCAGTTCATTGTTTGCTTCATGTATTTTGAAGCCCTGTTGTTTAGTTCATCGAGATTTCTGTGTCCTCTTGCTAAGTTGCTCAATTCGTCAATAAGCTTTGTTCCTCATTCCTTCTGGTGTAATTTACTTTTCTCTGAAATCCACTTTACCTGGTATTAATATAAGTACTTAACCATACTGTTGATTGATGTTTGCATGGTAGAAAGCTATTCTATTGTTACTTTTAATCTAATTTCATGAAGGATATTGTTATGCATTTTTCTTTCTATTTTATTTTATTTTAAGTGACACGCTTGCAGACAGCCTAGAGTTGGGTCATTTTCTTTTTTAAATCATTCTTAGTTTCTGTATCTTATTAATAGAGTTAGACCATTTTTAGGTAATATATTTAAAGTATACATTTCTTGTGCACTTAGACCATTTATAATTAATGTAATATGTAAACCATTGATATGGATGTGGATGCAATCATATTTCCCTATGCTCTCCATTTTTAATGTCTCAGATAATACTCCAGGCAGAAAATCCTTATGTAGTCTTCATTTATTCACCTATCTTTATGACTAACTAACTCCTAGGAAATTTTCTAATCTTAATCTTCTGCCTCTACTTTCTAAGTAACTAATATCAAGTTACCTTTAGCCTATCTTCACTTCAGGATTTTTGAATATTTTGATTTTTTCTATTACTTGATTATATATACACATACACACACACACACACACACACACACACATATATATATATATGTATATTTCTCTTCTACTTCTTGAGCAGACAGTTCTCGAAACACAAGTTTTATATCTTTGATCTCACAAATTTTATTGTCAGAGGAAAATACAACCCTCTTCCCTCTTGGTGTTTAATTTAATATCACGTTATGTTCCATATTATTGCTCTTTTACCTTTTCTGGATAATTTTTTTAACGTTTATTTATTTTTGAGACAGAGCATGAATGGGGGAGGGTCAGAGAGAGAGGGAGACACAGAATCTGAAACAGGCTCCAGGCTCTGAGCTGTCAGCACAGAGCCCGATGCGGGGCTCGAACTCATGGACCGCGAGATCATGACCTAAGCCAAAGTCGGACGCTCAACCGACTGAGCCACCCAGGCACCCCTGGATAATTTTTTAATACTGATTCTATTTTGATCTCTACCAGGTTACATTCATATTTAAAATGTTCCTTTAGGTATAAAATCGTATAGTGAGCTGTGAGAAAACACTTTTTCTAACTATAAACATAAAAGCAAGTATCCTCCTCATCTGACTATAAACTGTAAAGGGGATATGTATTTTCCTTCTTTCTTAGTGCAAATGTAATCTGCATTTTATAGCACACTGCAGCCCCTCTTATATTACTAATCATGAGGCCTAGCCTAGCTATTTGATTTATTGTTTTGTTATAAAGAACAGACTTCCCTTAAAATATTCTTACAGCATGTTTAATACATCAGTACCTTGAATTCTAATCTTTAAACATTTTAAATAATAGTTTTAACAATAGATTCCCTATTTCATAGACAAGTAAAAGTAAATTGATAAACATTAAATAGTTAATTTGTAAAATGTTTGTTTAGAAAGTATATGTTCCTATTTATAAGTTGAGAAGCATTTGTAAATAATGTGAACAATAATGGTACTATAAATACATAAATGTATTTTTCTTATGTCAAGTAAATATATAAATGTATTTTTAATTATGTCAAATATATATATTTTTATGTCAAAAATATTTGGAAAAAGTGTATCTTCTTAAAGAAAGTACAGAGTCTCCACCAAATAGTGTCTTTATATTCTGCTGTTACAAATATTTTGGTATCAAGAATTACTTAAGCTTACTATTACTTTTATTAAAAAAAAGTATTCCTCTTTTCTTGAAATTTATCTCTTTAAACTGTGAGATAAAAACTGCAGTATTTGCATTTTTGCAAATCTGGTTAGGATCAGCACATTAATTTTGCCAGTTTTGCTGGCTGTGCATAATTTTTGCACCACTATTAATTTTTGTAGGTATATGCAATGAGATTGTTCTTTCCTTGGCTTTAAAAACTAAGTTTATTTGATATATATTTCAAAAAGATGTATCATGAAAGATGATATACTTAAGCAAAACAAATATAAGTTAAAATATTGAAAATCTGTGTATGAAGAACTTAGCTTACTCTTGAGGTTATTAATGCCATTATAAGACCAAACAAAAGTATATACCAAAGAATTAAATACTAAAAACTTCTTAGAAAAAATATAAAGAGAGAAAGGCTTATCTTATTTACTGCTATAAAGACTGTACCTAGAAAAATATTTAGTACATTATAGGTGGTCACTAAGTATTTGTTTAAGGAAAGAAAGAATGAATAAATATATATATTTATATGATATATATATATATATATATACACACATACACGATATATATGTAAATATATATGTATCTTAAATACAACAGTAAAAATCAGAGTGAAAGCCTAAAAGGTCTCAGGGTGTTCACACATACTTAGAAAACTGACACAGTGAATATTATCTAATCACAAATAGGTAAAAATGCAAAAGTTTTAGACTTTAGAAGGTTGTATTTAAAAATAAAGCTATTTTTGGGGTGCCTGGGTGGCGCAGTCAGTTGGGCATCCGACTTCACCTCAGGTCATGATCTCACAGTTCATGAGTTGCCCCGCGTCAGGCTCTGTGCTGACAGCTCAGAGCCTGGAGCCTGCTTCGGATTCTGTGTCTCCCTGTCTCTGGGCTCCTCCCCCACTCACACTCTGTCTCTCTCTCAAAAGTAAAGATTAAAAAAAAAAGTAAAAAAAAAAAAAAAAAGCTATTTTTCTTTCTCTTCTTTTTCTTTTCTCTTAGCTGTTTTCTAAGTTCTAGAAATAGCTTGATTTTAACTTTTTGATCTTAGTCTTAGGAGTTATGATAGCAAAATAAGTGACTACAAATCTGTGCCTTCTTTAAGGGACTAGTGCCTAGATTAATCAGATTTTCGATACTTACAAAGAAATTGTGTTCGACAGAGAAGAGTATTACATATTGGATCTTTAAATAGTAGATAGACTTGGCTGGCAAGTGAAGTGGATTCTCTGGACTACATTGAAATCAGTATTTTCAGAAATGTGTTTAGGGGAAAGTACAAAATATTTTTAAACTGTATGTGATATAAATTGTTTCTGTATAATATCTGGATATAATTAATGTTAAAAAGCCGTAATAACCACTGAAGACCCTGAAGAGAATTGACAGAAAGGAGCAAGAAATATTATTAAAATTTAATTAGGTCAAGTGATTGGGGGAACCCATCTATTTCTCAGTAAAGTTGAATTTATTGGTGTAGAAAGAAAAGAGGCTGCTTGACACGAAGGGAATCAGAGCCCTGAGATAATCCCTGCAATTCTTGAATTGATGAAGAGACATCCACATTGACTTGTCAAAAAATCTACACTGACAAGGGTAATAATATTTCTTAGCTTTTTTTCTATTATTGGTCCTTAAAGAAATCACATAATACTGCAAGTTAACAGCACATTGATAAGTTTCCATACTCAGTACCTTATGATACTAACAAGATGGCAAAATTCTTAACTTCTTCTTTGGTGTATTTTGAAATGTCTTCCTTGAATATTTTTCTTCTTTGTTTATTAGTATACAAATGCTTTTTTTCCATCAGAGTCTTACCAGCAGAATTTTCCAGTATTTTTAGTGATTACTTATTGCCTAATGAAGTTTTGTAAATCCATTTGTATCTCAAGATTTAGATGATGAAGTAAGTCATCTATATTATAAATAACATTTATTTATTTAGATAGCTCATTATTCTAATATATATAAGCAGCGTTACAGTCTCATAACATAGGAAACAAAGCAAATAGAATTTTATAGACGTGTAACCCAAAATTAATTTGCTTGTATTACTCAAGGCCTTTTAGAGTATACATTTTAGAGTGATATTTCATGGGACAACTGAGATAAATAGAATACAAGGATTCTCATATTCTATATTTGTAGTATAATAAAATTTGTGATAATAAATCTTAAAAGTAACTAGTCTTTCAAATGCCATGTTCAGTAAAGTGTTCTTTTGAAGAAATTAAAAACAAACAAACAAAGAACAACTTCCTCATCATCATTTTTACTGATCATATTTTTAGCCTAAACACAATTTTAGGTATCTCACTCCAGATTAAAAAAAAAAAAAATCTATCTATCTATCTATCTATCTATCTATCTATCTATCTCCATGGATTCATTTCCCATAATAGTAAGTCTATCTTATTATCCTTTGTGTGTTTTCTTGCTCTAATTCCTTCTTATTAAGAAATGTGCGAAACTGGAATTTGGTAACTCCTTTCCATTGCTTTAAACGATAATTTAGTGAACATACCAATTTACTAAACTTCATTCATCATCCAACTAGAAAAGAAATCCAGTTATACTCAGGTGACTCTGATCATTTCTTCATTGTCTAGAATTTTATATATAGATAGATACAGTTTATTCCTAATTTGAATTCTATATGGATGAACAGCTATATGCTTGTAAGTAAATATTATTCATACTTGACCAGAAACACCAAAATAGTATGTAAAATCCTATCAGTTCTTTATATATAAAGAATGGTAGCATGTTAGTATTCCCATGTCTTTACTTTTTTTTTAATTTTTTTTTTTTTTTAACGTTTATTTATTTTTGAGACAGAGAGAGACAGAGCATGAACGGGGGAGGGGCAGAGAGAGAGGGAGACAGAATCGGAAACAGGCTCCAGGCTCTGAGCCATCAGCCCAGAGCCCGACGCGGGGCTCGAACTCACAGACCGCGAGATCGTGACCTGGCTGAAGTCGGACGCTTAACCGACTGCGCCACCCAGGCGCCCCCATGTCTTTACTTTTAATTTTGCCCCAAGGCTCATGCTTAGGCCTAAGCCTTTGCACAAAATGCAAAAATCTGTTTCTCAGGACCACATACACAATAGTGTAGACCACTTATTCCTACTTTAAACAGTGTTCGGTCTCATTGCTTAAGGCATTATGTTATCTTTGTTTAAAATTATTTACTTCAGGGGCGCCTGGGTGGCTCAGTTGGTTAAGCGTCCGATTTCGGCGCGGTTCGTGAGTTTGAGCCCTGCGTCAGGCTCTGTGCTGACAGCTCAGAGCCTGGAGCCTGCTTCGGATTCTTTGTCTCTCTCTCTCTCTGCCCCTCCCCCATTCATTTTCTGTCTCTGTCTCAAAAATAAATAAACGTTAAGAATTTTTTTAAATTATTTCAGCCTACTGTATAGTATCATTCCTGATATCTTTTTTAATCAAAACTATATCTCCATACATGTATATCATATCCACTGGTCTTTTTTTTATATGAGATATTACTGTTTACTCCATGTATCCAGACACCAGGATATAATGGTACATTGAGGCCTTGGGCAAGTCACATAACCCTTATGAATATCAGCTGTCTAGTATGGTAATACAAAAATCTCTGGTTTATCTTAAATTAGTTTATACAATAAGAATAAATCATCCAATATTGCACTAAGGATATAGTATTCAATAAATATCAATTTTATTCCTTTGCTATTCATTGTAGTTAATGGATCATCTGTTCCTTATGTATTAAGATGTTTGGAATATATTTAGAAGATATTAGCTACCAGTATAATGAAAAAAGTTGACAAATAAAGATGGATGGTATATAGAAAAAAATAAATGAAAAAGATTATGTGCATTTAATTTTCTACACACGATTCATTGTCTGTTTTGTTGTCAGTGGGCTTTAACTGCACTGAGTTATAAGCAAAACAGTACAATTCCTGGGCCCTGTGATAAATCAAATGAGAACTAATTGGAATGTTCTATGTACATGATGAGTAGATTACTTATATTCAAAGAATAAGGATTTAATGGCACAAATTAAAACTGCACTGATTTATATTTTCTGTTTATTTATAAACATTAGGTTGTTATAGTGCATATTTATGATTGGTAGAACATTAAGTTTGAATTGAAAACTGTCATAATACTGGTTCTACTGCTGAAGAACTCATGGATGCTAATAGGTAAAATTCTGGTAATCAGAATTATTATTCAAGGACAATGACATTGAAAGTTAAAATATATCTTAAAATCTAAAACCCAAATCCTTAAATATAAAATATACTAATCATAACACAAATTTAAATACATTATTTTATTAAAACACAGATAGTTATTATATATAGAATATTTTGTTTTAGGTATAACTTATTTTGAATTATTAATTAATGGAATATTTAATTAGTCAGAAAAAAATATGTGCCCAGTATATTCCACATAAATAGTGTTGGTACAGTATAGACAGATATTATTTTAATTAATATTTTGCCTTTTTATGACCTTCATTTGTAATTAATGTAAGAAAGAGCAATAAATAAATAATGAGAAGGAAGACTTTCCATTATCTCTTTTTTATTCTTCTAAAATGTCAAATTTAGTGTATTTAAATGAATGTAAAGAAATATAATTTTTACAAATGTTACAATGTCTATTCTGTTGTTTCTTACAAGTAGTTTTTTTTCTAATTTTTTTAAAAATTTTTATTTATTCTTGAGACAGAGAGAGACAGAGCATGAACGTGGGAGGGTCAGAGAGAGGGAGACACAGAATCGGAAACAAGCTCCTGGCTCTGAGCTGTCAGCATAGGGCCCGACGCGGGGCTCGAACTCACGGACCGCGAGATCATGACCTGAGCCGAAGTCAGCCCCTTAACTGACTGAGCCACCCAGGTGCCCCATCTTGCAAGTAGTTTTATATTACAGTGTTAATAAAACATGGATCTTTCCCTATTTTACAGAAATTACAATATTTGTCAGTATGCAGGTGGCACTGAGCAGCTCTACTCCACAAAAGATTTGCCAGCATAATGACAAGAATTTCAGATAGTAATTTTTTTAGTGAAACAAAAGCTGAAGTTTAATAAAGTAGTTGTTTTTGAAAATATATAAGAACATATGTTGTCCTGAAAACAAACAATCTGAATTATGTTCTTACAGGAGTATTAAGGACGATTATGGTGTTTAAAATAAAAATGAAATTCTGTAATTGCAGAACTATAAATACAGAATATCAGGTGGAGAATACAGGTGTGTTGACAGCTGTGAAACTCAATAAAATAAATTTCAAAAAGCAGCAAATACTGGAAAGAATCTTGCCAAATACATGTACAGACACACACACACACACACTCACATATTAAGGTATTTTATGAGTGTCTGTGTGTAAAATGGACTCAATGTGAAGCCTTCATGCAAAAACTTAAAATCTAAGTTCTTTGTGTACAGAATATTACTCAGTAAACTCATTAGTATTGACGTATTTAAGGATTATTAGTTTTTAAACTTTATACCTATCTGCATTTATTTTACATTTTTATAAATATTTCATGAAAATACATTATTTTTTTATAGAGGATCAGTATCTCCAGAGTGTATCATAACAGTTTTTATAACTTCTTCTTATTAAGCATGGGATTTTTATTATTTTGGGCAGCCACATATTTATTTATACATACATGTACATATATATTTTTATGTATGTATTTTCATAAAATGTTTAATATATAGGGAGTCTAAAATCTCTTGCTACTTAGGATTATAGAACATACATTTGACACATTTGTGTGCATTTTGATTCTTTTCTTTGTAGAAATGTATACAAGTAGCTGGAAGCCCAATGTCTAATTTCTTTAAGTCTCATAGTTAATATAAAGTGACTCTGAAAATTTTCTACGTATATCTTTTCAATACATTTATATTTAATTTTTAAAGCACAATTCATAAATCTTAGAAAGAATAGCTATGATTAATTCATGCACAATTTGGTACTCTACTCTGCAAATATTTTATAACTTGATACAATGATCTCTTAATGCTAATCTAGAGTCTATTTCTTTATTGTATTAGTAACATATCATCCTGTTATTTATATTTCACTCAAGAGAAAAATAGCTTCTATAGTATCTTTTGTAAAAGTGTTTTCTACTTTCTTGTTGTAGATTGCTAAGCTAGAAGTGAAACATATTTTCTTTTTGATAGAATACACCAATTTTCATATTAACATAATACACTTGCTGTAAAGTACAAGTTCTTAAAATGATTGCATTTTTATTTATATAATTAATGTAAATGGTAATTTCTCATAATGCTGTTTCCCAAGGGATGTAAATACTTTGTGAATGTAGTTTCAATAAATACAAGTGTTAAACTAAGGCAGTTTCTAAAACTTAGTTATAAATTAAAGAATAGAACAAAGACTCACATTCTTAGGAGTGGAATATATGGTGATTGCTATTACTTATTCTTTTTTAACATGGAGATCACAGTGAAGAACAATGAAGATTATGTTTAACCATTACCTTTCTTGGTTTTCAATAATTTAAGATGCTTTATATAAACAGCTTTTATACCAAATAGAAAGCAGTAATTAAAATTTTCCAAGTCATATGTTCTTACGTTGGTTAAAATATCAACAAAATTCTACTCATGAAAAAATTTTTATAGACATTAGCATTCAGTGCTAACATGGGATAAATCTCATGTAAAATAATTGGTATATTTAGACAATCCTGAGCTAAACTGAGCCTTGGTGAAGGGAAGATGTGGAAAAGAGCAGTTCTTATGATGTACAGAAAAGCCCCAATTGCAGAGAAAATCAATCTGTTATCATACTATTTGACTTAAAGTCCATGGTATTACTTTTCCTTAAAAAAAAAAAAAATATATATATATATATATATATGTATATGTATATGTATATATACACACACACACACACACATATACATACATATTTATATGCATATATGAGTCAAATGTTTCAACAGTTTCATTGATTCTGCTATTTTTTTAGTTATTTCAAATAATTTGCTAGAATTTGGTAAAGACATATGGAAATGTTATATCAGGTCTTTTTTTTTTTTTCAGTATATGAAATTTATTGTCAAATTGGTTTCCATACAACACCCAGTGCTCATCCCAAAAGGTGCCCTCCTCAATACCTATCACCGACCCTCCCCTCCCTCCCACCCCCCATCAACCCTCAGTTTGTTCTCAGTTTTTAAGAGTCTCTTATGCTTTGGCTCTCTCCCACTCTAACCTCTTGTTTTTTTCCTTCCCCTCCCCCATGGGTTTCTGTTAAGTTTCTCAGGATCCACATAAGAGTGAAAACATATGGTATCTGTCTTTCTCTGTATGGCTTATTTCACTTAGCATCACACTCTCCAGTTCCATCCACGTCTGGGATGGAAGAAGAAGAAGAATGCTGGTGCAATTTTGATTGGGATTGCATTGAATGTGTAGATAGCTTTGGGTAGTATTGACATTTTGACAATATTTATTCTTCCAATCCATGAGCAGGGAATGTCTTTCCATTTCTTTATATCTTCTTCAATTACTTTCATAAGCTTTCTATAGTTTTCAGCATACAGATCTGTTACATCTTTGGTTAGGTTTATTCCTAGGTATTTTATGCTTCTTGGTGCAATTGTGAATGGGATCAGTTTCTTTATTTGTCTTTCTGTTGCTTCATTGTTAGTGTATAAGAATGCAACTGACTTCTGTACATTGATTTTGTATCCTGCAACTTTGCTGAATTCATGTATCAGTTCTAGCAGACTTTTGGTGGAGTCTATCGGATTTTCCATGTATTGTATCATGTCATCTGCAAAAAATGAAAGCTTGACTTCATCTTTGCCAATTTTGATGCCTTTGATTTCCTTTTGTTGTCTGATTGATGATGCTAGAACTTCCAACACTATGTTAAACAACAGTGGTGAGAGTGGGCATCCCTGTCGTGTTCCTGATCTCAGGGAAAAAGCTCTCAGTTTTTCCCCATTGAGGATGATGTTAGCTGTGGGCTTTTCATAAATGGCTTTTATGATGTTTAAGTATGTTCCTTCTATCCCGACTTTCTCGAGGGTTTTTATTAAGAAAGGGTGCTGAATTTTGTCAAAGGCCTTTTCTGCATCAATTGACAGGATCATATGGTTCTTATCTTTTCTTTTATTAATGTGATGTATCACATTGATTGATTTGCGAATGTTGAACCGGCCCTGCATCCCAGGAATGAATCCCACTTGATCATGGTGAATAATTCTTTTTATATGCCGTTGAATTCGATTTGCTAGTATCTTATTGAGAATTTTTGCATCCATATTCATCAGGGTATCAGGTCTTGATATACCCAGAGTCAATTTCTACCATAGCATATCAATTTTTTACTATAGCTCTTCAATTTGTCAAATATTAGTTTTAAATAAAAATGATTTTTTTTTATTTCTTTAAAACTTCAGTGTCTATATTTTTACTTTCCTTTATGATTATTGAAACATTTATCATAAAAAATTGCATTTGAAGAGAATTAAGTCAGTATTTTTATGTGTGAGATTAGAAGGAAACCTTATAATAGATGGATTAGGCCCCATTAATGAAAGGCTGGGGATCTTAGTTACAGTCTTCAAATGACATCGGTGTGCCTAAGCATAACATTTTGTAAAAGTTAAACTTAATAGCTCATATTTTTGCAACATGAAAAAATTGTGGAGATGGGTAGTGACGATTGTTGCACAACAATGTGAATATACTAAATGCAAAAGAACTGTATATTTAAAAATGGCTAATTAGGTATTTTGTTATTTATATTTTTGACCGTTAAAAAGTAAAGGTTATTATTTGAAAATTAAGCTTTTATTGGATAGTGTCACTCACATGCCATATTGAAGACGCCTATCCACGATCAATTTTACCTTTGTTTATCAGCTAGCTTGTGTTTTATTACCCTATGTAGGTCATCCTTAAAAAAACAAAAAAAAAGCTACCTGGTAAAATTATCTTAAATTTTGTAAGCAAATTACTTATAAATCTTATTGCCATATTTAAATATGCTTTCATTTGGATCTTCAAGTCTATCACCTTCTCTCATTGTCATTTTTTAGAATTCCAGTTACATCATTTTCCTTTTCCTTTGCTTTCCTTTTTTATTCACATCAGGTACTAATTTCTTTCTGTCTTTTCTATACTCTCTATTCTGTAAAGATACATAAGCTCTTTCCTCTGCCCCCAGGCTTCTCTCTTCCTTTAGTTGCCTTATATTCTGCCTATTTGTCTCCTAGGACACCATTTCCCTTCTGGCAGTTAAGCATTTCAATTCTTAGAGTTTGCATTTTCTTTGTCCTAGTTTTCTTTAACTCTCTCTATCTCATTCCTACTGAAACATCAGGCTTCTCTTCATTGTTTTCATTTTGAGAAATTATTCTCTTCTCTGCTAATGTTCCTTTTTCCAATTGACTTGAAAACCAGACCAGCCCAGAGGATGTTTTTGAAAGAGGGAAAGATGACGGAAGAACATCTTTGACGTATCTCTCTGCTTCTCTTCGATTTTATCAGATGTATTGATTATATTGTGATGGCCTACTTTGACGTGCCTATATTGAGGCTACCCTTGAAACCACACAGTCCCTTGTCCTCATTCCCCTCCCTTTAATACTTAATGAAGTCTTGTTTATCCCTCTTAGGCACAAAATCTTTGCTAATTAAGATAGTTAGGAAGTTAGCATGCACACTAGCTAAGGGAAGAGGCATCAGATTTCGGCATCTTGGGGTCAAATTTTGGTTCTAATATATTCTTATTAAGTGAACTTGAACAGATTAATCAGTGTCCTAGTTCTTAGTACACTTTTTTCATTAAATGGTCATAATAATGCTCAGATAAATATTTTGAAGATGAAATCAGATGTTCAACTAAAATCTTTAAAACTAGACCTAGTCTTTGTCTGGTCACGCTTCTATAACAAAATATCAGAGACTAGGTGCCCATAAAGAAGAATTTAAACGGTATTTCCCACAGTTCTGGAGACTGTAAGTCCAAGATTTGGGGACCACTAGACGTAGGATCTGGCGAGAGCCCACTTCCTGTTTCATAGATGGCCACCTTCTTGCTGTGGCTTCCCGTGGCAGAAGGGGTAAAGGAGCTCTCAGGGTCTCATTTATAAGGTCACTAATCCCATTTGTGAAGTCTTTACCTTCATAACCTAAAAACTGGCCAAGGCCAACAAACAACCACACTGGGGGGTGGGGCTCAGCATAGGAATTTTGGGAAGACACAAACATTCAGTTTAGAGGAACCATGAAAAACAAAAATCCATAAACATTTATTATCATCGTGATGTTGTTATTGTTTTATTATTTGTTATTATTGTATACTATAGCAGAAATTCTATGATATACCTTAAAGTTATACTGTAAATGATTTAAACATTTTAAATAGAATACTTTAAAGGTCACATCTGTTCATCACATATAGGACTCCATCGGGGTTTAAACAGTCAAAAATTTTATTTTATTCTCTTTATTTTCTTTTTTGAAAATAATCTCTGCATCCAATGTGGGGCTTGAAACCATGGCTCTGAGATTAAGAGTCTTATATTCCACCAAGTGAGCCAACCAGGAACCAGCAATCCAAAATTTAAAAAATATATAGTATTTTATTATATTTTTAATCTTCATTTATTTTTGAGAGAGACAGAGCGTGAGCAGGGGAGGAGCAGAAAAGAGTGGGAGACACAGAATCTGAAGCGGGCCCCAGGCTCTGAGCTGTCAGCACAGAGCCCAGCGGGGGGCTTGAACTCATGAACTGTGAGATCATGACCTGAGCCGAAGTCGATGCTCAACTGACTGAGCCATCCAGGCGCCCCCCAAAATATATAGTATTTTAAGTTCATTCACAATTTTAAGACAAAATTATGTATTTGGGCCATGAAAAATATTTAGAACTATCAAAAAATTAGAAAATACTTCAATAGTCTATGGCCATACCACCCTGAACATGCCCGATCTCGTCTGATCTCAGAAGCTAAGCAGGGTCGGGCCTGGTTAGTACTTGGATGGGAAAATACTTCAATAAAAAGCACCCCTTTTTTAGTAAAAGCTAAAACTTGAGAAAAGGAAAAAAACTTTTACTTTTCCACACAGTGTATGAGGTGTATAAAACATTCTACCTATTATATCACTTTGATATTAAAATCAAGTCAATAAAACAATTATCAAAATACTTGTGACTAAATAAAATATATAAAATGTATATCTCAAAAGGTAAGGAAGAAGTTGAAAAAGGGAGTTTAAAGGTAGCTGCTTATAAAGGAGGGTTGCTTATAAGAGAAGTTGAGGTGATATTGATATGTCAGTTACCACCATTCTGAAGGAAGCGCTGAGATGTTAGGGTCATGTTGACCCTTCTGTCTGTAAGTACTCCCATAGAATTTACAGTTCATCTCTCCCAGATTCTAGTGTGTTTCTATGTCACTGTTTGCAGCCCACTTTTAATAAGTAATAACATAGAGTATATAAAGTAATTAATTTAACCATTGTCTGTTGATAAGATTTTAGGATTGTGAACCTCTCTTGTTATTCAACTATCTGGTATGTTTGCTATTTATTTTTGGTAAAATTCTTACCATCCCAGACAACTTTGAGAAACTGGCCTACTGTGTAGCAGTTAGAATATTCCATTAGTGCTGCTAATCATATTAGCTTTTACCCTCCCCCTGGGAAATAGGAATTGCAAATGGGCTTGTTCTAGATTGTGAACAACTGATCAGATTATCCTTCCTAGATTTTCAAACCTGACCTGAAGCACAGCAACAGAGCTGGAGTTTAGTTGGGTGAACATGATGAAAATGTATGAGTTCCTTTTGCTGGGAAACATAATTATTTTTTAATTTTTAGATAAAGTTTTATTACAAGAAAAGACACAAATTATAATTGTACAGATATATGTGTCTCACTGTTTGAACATATCTGTGTCACTCACATTCAAAAACAGTAAAACTTTTAAGAATTTTTAAAGTTTATTTATTTATTTTTGAAAGAGAGAGCACAAGTGAGGGAGCGTTAGAGACAGAGAGAGACAGAGAGACAGAGACACAGGCAGAGGCAGAATTCTAAGCAGGCTCCGCACTGTCAGCACAGAGCCCAGCAAGGGGGCTTGAACATAAGAATGATGGATCATGACTTGAGCCTAAATCAAGAGCCGGATGCTTAACTGACTTAGACACCGAGGTGCCCCCTCCAAAATAAAACATTTTACCATAGAATCTCCTACTTTTTCCAATTTGCTCCAGACTTTTATGTAGGTACCAGTGAAGGTCCCAATGACAGATTACATAATTCGCCCAAATTCACTTAATCATAACATATTAGAATCAGAATTTGACCCCTGAGAGGCCTGACTGTGATGCTTCTCTTAACTAATATGCATGCTGCCTTACTAATTATCTTAACTAACATAATTTTTACATTAAATCTCTGACATTGAAGTTAGTTTTTTTTTTCTTGATTTGCTTTAGATTAAGGTGTTGATAATCTATGGGAAATGTTTCAGACCGGTCTTAAACATTTTACCTAAGAAAAATAAAGCAGTGTTTAAAGGGAATATACAAGAGTTAATTAAGTATAGATAGTAGAGGGATGGGAGGAAAGAAGCGTGTTGTTCCAAGGGTACAGTCAGTGTAGGCTAGTCAAGGTGGGCCATCACATTGAAAAACATAGGTCCAACAAAGCTCACTATACAGTGGTATGGGATGTTTGTCTTCAGCATTTAGCACTATCAAAAGAATTCTCCAAATTGATACTCCCATGAGCAGTGTTTAAGAGCTCCTGGTACTTCATGGCACCATGTAAAATTAGCATGTTTTGTCCTTATAATATATATGTGTGTATGCATATGTATATATGTATATATATTTTATACATTGAGATATGTATTCATTGTTTTCTTTTGCACTTTCCTGATGACTAGGTTGGGCACCTCTTCATATATTTTTAGAATTTCCAAAACTTCATATATGAAGTACTTTCCCCAATGTCTGCCCATTTTTTTCTACCACGCTTGTCTGTATGTTAGTTATCTAAAGGAATTTGCATATTCTGGATACAAGTCCCTTGCTAGTTACTGTGTTATAAAAAATGTGTTTCTTTGGAGATTGTGATGAAAATAATTTTCTAATTTTAACCTAATTAACTTCATCAGTCTTTTCTTTTATGTCAAGTGTTCTTTGTGTTATTTAAACTTTCTAAAGGCATGAACACATTTATATATATATATATATAACACCTTTATATATATTTACCTTTCGCAATGATATCCTTGGTCAGTTATTTTTATATAGAGAACAAGGTAGATGTCACATTTTGTCTTGTTTTGTTTCCCAGTATGGCTAACAAGTCGACTCAGTAGTAATGACTGAAAAGCCTAATCTTTCCTGTGTGTCCCGTGGTTTTACCTTCATTATAAATCATAATCCAGCAAGTGTGGCTCTGTTTAGGGCCACTTTATACACTAATACCATCCAATATATTACTGACCTTTCTAATAAGTTTTGATGTCTGGAAGTCAAAATTCTCCATGTTGGTCCTTCTTTAAGATCTTCTTAGCGCTTCTGAATCCTTTGTATTTCAATAAAAATAATCTCATTAATTTCCCTATATAGGCAAATGTGCTGGGATAGTCATTGGGATTTCATAGAATGTAAAGATCAACATGGGTAAAGTTGTGTCCTTTGTAATATTGATTTTTTTTTAAAAAAAATAAGCATAGTATATCCTTCCATTTATTTGAGTCTTCTTTACTCTTTCTCTTACTTTTGAGATAAAGGATTTGTAGCGGTTTCATTAAACTCAGTCCTAGAATGTGGTGTTTTTGATGCTTTCAAAATAGTAGGTATATATTTTCTTAATTATTTTGAAATATATTGTTGTTTAGAAATAAAGTTCTTTTGGGGCACCTGGGTGGCTCAGTCAGTTAAGCGTCCAACTTCGGCTCAGGTCATGATATCATGGTTGGTGAGTTCGAGCCCCACATCGGGCTCTATGATGACAGCTCAGAGCCTGGAGCCTGCTTCAGATTCTGTGTCTCCCTCTCTTTCTGCCCCTCCTGACTCACATTCTCTCTTTCTCTCTCTCAATTTTCTGCCTCTCAATAATAAATAAATAAAATTGTTTTTGTGTATCTACTTTGTATAGTATGTTTGCTAAATTTGTTTATAAATTCTAATAGATTATGTTTAAAATTGGAATGTTTATTTTACATTGTATCTGTTGCAAATAATGCCACTTTATTTATTACTAATTAAAATATATTTATTTATTTACTTATTTATTTATTTTTGCTTATAACACTGGCTGAAGCCTTCAGCATAATGTTAAATAGGACAGTAGAAGGGATTATAGTGGATATCAGTATGTCATTTCTGATCTCAGAAAGAAAACATTTAAATTTTCATCATTTAGTCTGATGTTTACTGTAGGATTTTTGGTAGTCCCTTTAATAGAGAAATTTTCTTCTGGTATTTGGTGGACAAGAAATTTTATGAAATGTCTGTTGGATTTTATAAAATAGACTTTTTCTAGCTCTATTGAAAATACTACATGTTTTTTTCTGTTTGTATTAGCTTCTATTATGCCTTTTTTCTTTTTAATTCTCTTAGTATGGAAATTTACAAATTGATATATGAATATTAAACCCATCGTACATTTCACTAATTAGACTTTACTACTCCTTTATTGTTTCAATAAAGTTTATAACATGTACCCTAGTTTATTTTTAGTCTGATATAATTAAATGTGCACCTACGTTGGTTTGATATATTTTAAAGTTTTACTGTTTTTCAGAAAAGAAAATAATCTTCGAATAATTTTGTTATCTATTGCCACCCTGAAATTTAAGTGTGGTGTATGTATAGGACACACACACACACACACACACATATATATATATATATATATATATACACACACACATATATATATACATGTATATATGTATATATATATGTGTATATATATATACACATACACACATATGAATATATATATATTTATATACACACACATACATATGAATATATATAAACACATATATGTATATGTAAACATATATATGTATACATATTATATACAGTCAATATTTAGATTTATCTGTATGTTTATATTTGATATCACTTTTAATTGTTTGTCTTCAACTTTCATTTTGAATCATTTTTCTTCAGGCTGAATGTTGATGTTCTTTTTATTTTATTTTGGTGTAGATCCACTGGAAACAATTTTTCCAAGTTACTGTGTTTCTCAAATTTTCCGTTTGCTTCAATTTTGAGAGATATTTTCACTGAGTTTGGAATACTGGGTCTTAGTTTTTCTGTTCCAGCACTTTGGAAGAAACAGCCAACTATTGTACAGTTTTTATTAAGAAAGGAAAAGCATTGCTGATGTATGAAACTGCCTTGCACCTACAAATGCGAACTGGCCTAACACTCACAGCTGGGCCATGCAGTTCTCCCTCTTGATATAAACGTTGATTTAACACCAACATCATAAAAGTCACAGTGCAACCGTGAAGTGAAGCAAAAATGACCCCTTCGTAATTTTGTCCAAGCTCAGGCAAAACCAGGGACACTGTAAAACCTGCAAAACACCAACCAAAATCCTCTTGTCTAATATAAGTGACTGCTTTTTTTGACTGATTGACATCTTTAGTCCCACTTACTCTGCACATAGCCATAGTCTACCTATTTTTGGTAAAATAGATATCATACTGGAATATGATACTAATTTGTTTACTCTTTTATGTGTTTCAGATGGATATCAAAAACAGAAACTTTATTTATTGTCTACATTGTCAAATTCCCACAGCCTAAGAATAAGTCTAATACATAGAAGGCACCCAGTAATAATTTATTAAAGGAATCAATAAAAATAAACTCCTGTTTCTTTAAAGACTTGCAATTTTCAGTATATAGAGGATAAAATCTAAATTCCATAATGTGCTGTGGATATGGAGATCTCAAACCATCCCTAGGTTTAGGGATTCACTAGCAGGACTCAGAAAAGCTGTGATGCTCGCAGTTAGGGTTTTTACAGTGGGAGCCTACAGACTAAAATCAGCAAGGGTAAAGATACAGGGACGAAGCCCAAGAGAAACCACAGAAACACACTTAATTCTCACGACAACGATGTGTGACAACACACAAGATGTTGCCAACCAGCAAAATTCACCAGAGCCTTGTGGTCCAGAGATTGATTGCTGTCAGTAACATAGGTATGCAAAGTCCATTTGACTAATGTCAACTACTTAGATAACCCGTGTTGGGCTCTATGGTAGAAGTACAGAGCCTGCTTGGGATTCTCTCTCTCTCTCTCTCTCTCTCTCTCTCTCTCTCTCTCTTTCTGTCTTTCTCTGTCTCTCTCTCTGCCCCTCTCCTGCTTATACTCTCCCTCTCTCAAAGAAAATACAATTTTGAAATGAAGCGAAAATGGAGAAGCATAATGTTCCTATAATAGCTTTGTTTTTTCTCTTCATCTCTGTAATTTGTAACAAGCTGAAAACCGAACCAAAATCCTAAGCAGTCTGGAGGATCTAAGTTTAGTTTGTTCTCGTTCCCGTTATTTTTCCGTGTCTGTCCATAGATGTCTCAAATGACAGGAAATATGACATCGAGTGATGGGTGCAACGAGGGCCACAAAGCCTCTTGGCCATACTCAGCTGAGCTGCTGCGGCATTAGTCGAGTTACTGTGGTTTGCATTTCATTGCCCATGCTAGAGCAACAGTTTTAAATAGATGACTAGATTATTTCTAGCAGACATTATTTTGCATGACATAAAATTTGTTTCATAATTTAGGAGAGTTAGATATCTATCAAAACAGCAGTAATAATGGAATGGCAACAGAATGATAGCACCCATCAGTTTTCTCTGGTGAAGCTATTGGCAGTACATTTTATCGTAGAAAGTGTCTTCCATCAAGACATACTTAAAGGTTTCTTTCCTGAGTGGCCACTCCTTTCTTTCCTAAATTGGTGTATATTTTAAACCTTTTATAAGTCTTTTGGGGCAGGAAAATAAATTACTTGATGACAGAGATAAATCAGTCAGTTAAGGTGCATTCCCTTGGCCTGTCTTTCATCTGAAGCGTATCATTTATGGAATTATTAAAACCATTGCTATTGTGTTGGCCCCTTTAATGTTCAAAGTGAGTTTTGTATAAATCTTTCTTTGGGGTTTCTCTTTCATTGCTTCATATAGTTGAAGAAGATATTGATGTTTAGTTTTGCAAAGACTTTCCGATTCTTAGCTTATGTCATAAATCTTATATTGCATGTTTGGCTTTTCACTTAGACACAAAGCAGTGTTTGTTCTGTGCCTTGTAAACTTATCCTCCCAATACTTCGTATTCTCATTCCTGTGTGAGACTTATTGAACTCTGTCCACGGTACTTCACGTTTCTTGGTAGATGCATGGTATTTCAGTGAGGTTGGAACTAAGTTGACATTGCTGTATTCTGGCTAATTCAAGAGCACTATTACTTTCTTCAAAATACCTAGCCTATCACGTGTCAATGTTGAGTTGACACTTGAGAGAATGTAAACTGCTGAATTATCTTCATTTCATGTTAAAATATTTTTATTTCACTATGCTGATGATTTAGGAAGAAGATATTTCCTCCTTCCAAGGAAGAGCTTAAATATTTCCAGCTCAATTAATGTGAGTGCTCATTTCAGAGAACAATAGCTTCATTAAGGGAAAACTTCGCAGGTTATTTTAGAAAAAGTATTGTTAGAATACCTTCATAATAATAAACAAACAAACAAAACTGCCACATCCTAAGAGGTTTGGGACTCTTGGCACTCTCAGTTTTTACTGAAGAAAATAGGCATTAAAATTTTTACATTTATTTATTTATTGACTCTCACACCCACGTTGTTGTTGCTACTAATTGCTGCATTTAGTCCCTAGGGATATACTAATGAAACATTTCATTAACATAATAGAAATACAACCAAGAAAATAGTCTGCTTCCTTCAAAGTAAAAAGCTAATTTCCTATATATGTCTCAAAAGGGAAACAAGAATAAATGGAAATTGTGACTTGCCAAATGCTAGACGGATGGTTACAGTCTATCATGGGATTTCTGAAGCTCACAATATTGGAAATGTTTATAACACAGCCAAAGTCATTTAATTGGTTAAATTACTTTACAAAAGATCAGGAAGTAAAATTCCCCAGGCACTTTTACTATGTAAAAGAAGTACCTTGGGAATTAAACCAATAATTACCATTCATGCAAGATTTGAGGAACCAAAGGAAAAGCACAGATTAAAATAGGAGATGTGTTGGGGCTCCTGGGTGGCTCAGTCAGTTAAGTGTCCAACTTCGGCTGAGGTCATGATCTCATGGCTCCTAGGTTCAAGACCTCCATTGCGTTGGGCTCTGTGCTGACAGCTCAGAGCCTGGAGTCTGCTTTGGATTCTGTGTCTCCTTCTGTCTCTGCCCCTACCCTGCTTATGATCTGTCTCTCTCTCTCTCTCTCTCTCTCTCTCTCAATATAAATATTTAAAAAAATTTTAAAAATAAAATATAAGATGTGTTGCGCTCAGGCTATCTGTATCTGTATGTAGATTGGTGCACACATATATATCACATATATGTTTGATACATGATTGTATGCATATTTTAAGAAAATAATTAAGCTGAAAAGTGTTCAGAATACAGTATTTATAACTTCCAAATTGGTGCTTAAAAATCCCAGATGAAATGTTTTTGTTATGAAAAAAACATTATATCTGGGGAATTTAGTCATTTAGCATTTATACACAGGTATATCTGTCAATGTTCAGGTGATTAGTACAAATTGATTTTAATACATTTATAATATAGTTTTCTGAAAAATTTCCCCAAATATTACAAATACACATATATTTGTGTTACAGATATAATATCAAACTTCCTTTTGAAAACAACATTACAGAAATGCAAGTTGTTTATCATGAAATTGTTAAAATGCAGTGGTATGTTTCATTGGGAAAGGAATGATCATCCCAAAATTTCCAATAAATTAGAATTTTTGGTTAAAACAAGTAAGTGTGTTTCAGAATTTAAGCATAGTTTAGTTTTATCATACCAAAGCTATATAGTTTTAAATAAATTTGTCAAAATAAGCCATAAATTTTAATTTTAGTATATGGTTTGAAAGTTTATCAATGAAAATGTAGTGAACATATTTGCTTCTGTTCCAAATGGAGTAACAGGGAACACAATTAGTCTTCTGCAGGAAACACCCAAAAACTGGGAAAAATATAGACAACATTGGTTTTTCATGACACTAGCATCGGTAAATGAAAGCCAGCAATACCTGAGAGAGAACAAGTTTAAATGAACTCCTGTGTTTGCCCAGCTTATTGCTCCAAGAGGGTTTCCAGGTGATGAAGGGAAACTCATTAGGATCCCAATGGACTCCCACAGTAGCATAGTTGGAGTTGAGAGTCTCGAGAGACCAAGAAGGCACCAGGGAGGTAGAGAAGATCATAGTTCTGAAGATGTCCCTCAAGAATTGAGCAGTGTAATGATCACCATACATACGGGAAGAAAGTACTCAAAGCGGGGGGGGGGAGGAAATACTTCTGAATTTGATTAGAGGTAACAGTGCCTGGTGATGTAAATGTTTGTGAATAGTACACTTTTTCTCTAACCAGACTGTAAAGTCTCAGGATACACAGAGCATTGGCTCAATAATGATGTATAATTAGCTCTACACTCAATGGTGTTCCATCAAACCATAACAGATCCTGGAAGTATTACAGAAAAAAAATCAAAATTTTGAATTAACATAAATTAGTACAAAATAAAGTGCAAGACTCTTTGTTGGAATACAAAACTCTCTAGCACCCCACCCATACTAAGAAAATAATCTCTTATGTCCAATAAAAATTAACAGCAATGGCAAGAAACAGAAAAGTAAATCATAAGATGAGAAGATTCAATCAAAATAGACCCAGTGTTGAAACATATGTTAGAATTATAAGACAAAGATATTAAAACAGTTATTTTTACTGCATTGTACGTGTTCAAAATGTTGAAACTAGACAATGAAAACTGCATGATGCTTCGTGGAGACATGGAAAATATAGAAAAGATCCAAACTAAATTCTCAAAATGAAAACTTCAAAATGTGAGATGGAAAATTCACCAGATACATTTAATTACTTATTAGACTTTACAAAAGAAAATATTAGTGAAATTGAAAATGCAATAGAAACTATTCAAAATGATAGAAACTATTCAAAAAGAGAAAAATAAAATAAAAAATATTAAAAGAGGATATGCAAGTTATGTGACAACCTTAAACAAATTTATATAATATTATACATATTACATTATCATATATTTTTGTATAATATTTTATATATTGCATATATAGTATATATTGTATATATTACATTATATATGTATAATGTAACATATTATATATTATAATGTTATTTTTTTTTTTTAATTTTTTTTTTCAACGTTTATTTATTTTTGGGACAGAGAGAGACAGAGCATGAACGGGGGAGGGGCAGAGAGAGAGGGAGACACAGAATCGGAAACAGGCTCCAGGCTCTGAGCCATCAGCCCAGAGCCCGACGCGGGGCTCGAACTCACGGACCGCGAGATCGTGACCTGGCTGAAGTCGGACGCTTAACCGACTGCGCCACCCAGGCGCCCCTATAATGTTATTTAACTGATTATAGTTCCCAAAGGAGAGAGGAATGGATAAATATTTTTATAATAAGTAATGATGGAAAATTTCCTAAACTGATGAGATCTCCTTGGAAAGAAAACGTTCATAGACATTAATTTTCCAGTACTTTTCATTTTAAGACTAATAATGAAGGATATCATTAATTAGGTCTCTCTTTTATGATTTTCAGGTGTATTTAGGTCCATACACCCTTAGTCTTTTGATGAGAATAAATCAAGTAATTCTAATTATGTAAATTTGGTCTCATCCTCTAAGGACACACTAAAATATGCTCTCAGGTAACATTGAAATTAATAAATTAAATAATTAAATAATAATTACATTTCCAGGGAACTTACCCTTAAATGATCTTAAAATTGATCATTTGACTTCGAGCTGTGAATTTTTCCACCAAAGCAAATACCTATGCCAATATTTAATTTTAACTAATACTCATTGAAAGAATCATATGGAAGACTTTTGAGTCAATAGTTTTTGTAAATGAGTTAAGGAATGTGGGTGAAATTGATGAGGGGTTGGGTGGATGATGATAATAATTGTATCATTTTCTTAGTTGCTGATTTAGTCAATGCTTATCCTCCGCCATTTACCACATGTACATTATATCATTTAATCCTCATTTTAGGTGAGTGGCAGTGTGGAGATTTAATCTAGACCCATATTTTTCTTCTTTAAAAAAATATTTATTTATTTATTTATTTATTTATTTATTTATTTAGAGGAGAGACACATGGGTATGTGCAAGCTGGGGAGGGACAGAGAGAGAAACAGAGAATATCCAGCAGGCTCTGTGCTGTCAGTGCAGAGATGGATGGGGGGCTTGATCCCACAAACATGAGATCATACCCTGAGCTGAAATCAAGAGTCAGATGCTCAACTGACTTAGCCATCCATGCACTTCTAGACCAAGATTTTTCTATGCTAAACTCTGAACAATGTCACTATTGTATTTTGCGTTAGTAGAAGTATCAGTAAAATATCAGTAATTTTCATAGATAAAGAAGTAGCTTACCATTGCTTTTAAATTTTTCTCCTCTGCTTTTATTAAAGTCTTTTAATCTTTGTTCTATGAGAAATATCACTCTAGGGGCGCCTGGGTGGCTCAGTCAGTTAAGCATCCGCTTCGGCTCAGGTCATTTTTAGTTCAAGCCCTGTGTCAGGTTCTGTACTGATAGCTCAGAGCCTCGATCCTGCTTCAGATTCTGTGTCTCCCTCTCTCTCTGCCCCTCCCATGCTCATGCTCTATCTCTCTGTCTCTAAATAATAAATAAACGCTAAAAAAATTAAAAAGAAGAAATATCACTCTAATTCTTATGAAGATATATAAACTTTTGTAATATGTATTATGATTCTTTATAGATGGTTTTGGAATATGTTAATGCCCTGCTATAATAGGTTTTTATGAGTATTTATAGAAATTGATATGTAAATTAGTAAACTTTATCTTTCAGGAATCCATCACTTAAGGTTACATGTACACTTACTAATTTATTTAATTCCTATGTCTCTTTGTGTGCTGTGTACCTTCCTCCAGGTTATTATTCTGATTCTTGTTTATGCTTCAGTATTTGGCATGGGTTTGGCTTTTGTCATTCCAAAATTCTCATTTTTCTTATTAATTAATATAAAGACTAGAAACATGATTTTCCTCAGTGTATATATAGAGTGTATTTTTTTTAAGTATAATGGATATACAGTATTCTATTAGTTTCATGTGCACAACATAGTTATTTGACATTTGTATACATTGTGAATGCATCACGACAGTAAGTTTAGTGAGCATCTGTATGTGTATGTATGGTGAATACAAAGCTAATTCATATTGACTGTATTCCCCATGCTGTACTTTATGTCCTTAAGACTTACTTATTTTATAAGTAGATGTTTATATCTCTTGGCCCCCTTCATCCCTTTTGCATCACCCATCCCCAGCAGCAGTCTCCTCCTCTGACCACCACCATCTCTGTTTCCTGTATCTGTGAGTCTGGGTTTTGCCTCATTTTTTTTACTTGCTTATTTTGTTTTTAAAAGTCAGGATAAAATACTAGAATGTAATAGGCCATTATTCTAATTGATAATAACACAGAGGTAGCTACTTGTGAATTCTTTTTCTTAGTGATATCTAACAACATGAAACATCATGGAATTCTACTTATTTTCATTTTCTAAATCATTCAAATCTGGCTCTTTTGTACATTGAACATACAACACAGTATCTTTGTCTACTTACTTAAGACTTTACCATATTCTTCTTCAAAGTGTACTTTATGCTATTAGAATTTCTAAACACTTATAGGGTAATATGCTTGATGTGTTTTGGGCAAAGCACTTTTATGAACTGACAGGTTCAACTACTTTTTAAAATTATTACGGTTATTTTAAAAATAATTCCACCTAACATGACAGAAAAAACATTATAATACTTTAACAAAAGAAATGGTTTGTTCATATTTAGCTCAATTTTAGTGAATATTTTTCATAGAACTTTCAACAAGATGTCCACCAAGGGTATCAGTTCTTAACTGTAGTGGTATTGCTTTTGGTGAGCATTAGTGAGATGAGTTTCAAGTTATCTTACTTTTGGAAAAAAGTACATTCACTTGTATTCCCATGATAACTTAATACCAGTGAATGTTGCAGTCATGTTTTCATACATGAGAGTATAAGGGCTGAGATTAGTATTCACAAAATATAGATAAAAACTAAGTTTGTTGAAGCATGGGTGACCACAGTTACATTTATGCCTTCAAAGAGAGGTGACATTAATTATCCTCGTGCTTGTAAATTATCATCATCCTCATTTTTTGTAACTGACAATCATGTGTATGCACTAAAGAAGAAGGAAAGGGTAGATGAAGAAAACAGTAAAATTATACATGTGCGATGAATTACCAAGAGGCATGGATATGTATATTTTTTAGCAACACTAAAAAGCTGCCATAACCAAATTAAAAACAAACCACAGTGTAAGTGAAAGTTCCAAAACAGAATTTATGTCAAATTCTGTAAGGCTGTTAATAATATTTATTATAATTCTGAACATTATTTGCCTGTGTGATTATTCTTTAATAATTAACATAGTTCATTGGGCACCATAAATATTACCTTTGGAGTAGTGCTAGAAAATACATATGAAAATTAGTTTAGCTGTATTTTTTCTTGTAGACTGGTACTGTTAAGAATTTAATGAGATTTACTAAAGTTACAATGAAATATACATAGCACTCTGCATCTAGTAAGGAAATGATTCTAACCTACCTTCCCCAAATGTTTTATGGGGCCATGTTGTAAAATGAAGGCATATCTCTGGAGGTATCTTGCAGTCAGGATAATTTTTTATGTTTAGTTATTTGTTTTTGAGAGAAGGAGAGAGAGAGAGAAAGAGAGCCAGTGCATACGTATGAGAGGGGCAGAGAGAGAGAGACAGAGAGAGACAGAGAGAGACAGAGAGAGAATCCCAAGCATACTCCATGCTGTTGGTGCAGAGCCCAATGCAAGGCTTGATCCTGTGAACCCTGAGATCATGACCTGAGCCAAAATCAAGAGTCGGGGACACTTAACTGACTGAGCTCCCAGGAGTTTTGCAGATATATGTGGCTGAAAACTGAAGGCAAGGTAACAGGCAAAATCCCAAGTGGTATTCAACAGTCTTGATGGGAGTTATGTAGTTTTTAAAGCACAGTATACTTAAGGACCAAACTGAAATTATTCTTATGCATGCTAATGCTCACATGATGTAATTTCCCCAAGGAACCCTATCTGGTAACAATTCTAGCATCATTCCTGCCAACAGAAACATGGCATCACATGCATTTTCAATATGAAACCTAATTTCAAAATTTTAGTGTAGGAATATGATTCATATTACACATTTTGATGAAAGCTAATGTCTTATAGGTTTCAGGAATGCCCTTTCCAAGGCTTCTACAATTGAGGTTCAGGCAATTTAGTTTCTATAATTTTTACTGCTATTGTATTTAAATCTCAGCTTCCATATTCATCATAAGGTCCTCCATTCTGTATGGTTAAGCTTCCCTTTTAGCAACTTTTCATTGCTAAAAATATATCAGTAAGCATTTAGTGTCCATCTCTGTAAGTAAATAATAACAATGAACAGGAAGGATGTAGAACAATGTTTACAAAGTTTATTGTCATCTGGCTCTCATCAGGTACTCTATTAATAACACTATAGTTTGCTCTCATCTCAGTACCTAGTCAGAGGTTGGCCTTGGAAATTTACTTTCATTAATAAGGATGAATCTAAGAAGATTATTTCTGTAAGAATGTGCTGTATTCTTTCTCTATAGGGATATTCTAAAGGCTGCTGTGGCTTGGCCATTTGTTATTTGGGTAGAGACTTAAGTTCATCTCCCACTTGCCCAGTTGTATAAAGAATGTTGAGTATCACCCTTCAATGATGTTGCCCCATTCAGGAAATAGAGGAAGAAGACAAGTGAGATCTGCCATTGACTATAAAAAGTCACAAGTAAGCAGAGCATAGCTAGTAGGTAGCAGAGGTACCCATGAAATACACAAGTTCACATAGCAAGAGAAAAAATAACTGTGCAAAGACCAAAGTCCTTTATTTCAACGCTTTTTAGTTTACAGAAATTTATGAGTTAGAAGGTGCAAAAACTTGTATGGCAAATTTATGAGTGATAAAGTTTTACTGAAAGCTGTTTATGAGCCCTTAGAACATTGGAGTTGAAACATATGTCAAGGTTAAGTTTAAATTTTTTTTTTTTCCAACGTTTATTTATTTTTGGGACAGAGAGAGACAAAGCATGAACGGGGGAGGGGCAGAGAGAGAGGGAGACACAGAATCGGAAACAGGCTCCAGGCTCTGAGCCATCAGCCCAGAGCCCGACGCGGGGCTCGAACTCACGGACCGCGAGATCGTGACCTGGCTGAAGTCAGACGCTTAACCTACTGCGCCACCCAGGCGCCCCTGTCAAGGTTAAGTTTAAATTCAGTAATCAAGATGAAAATATTTTCTTATCAAATTTATCCTTATAAGTCCTTAAACTTGCCAATAAAGTAATAAAGCATATTAATTTTGTGTGTATTATACCATTTTACTTTTTTTAACTAATTAGTAAAATAATTTTTTAACCAATAAGTTTTAATTAATTTATTACTGAATAATGCATCCATTTTTTTGTGGTTAGAAAAATCTTTATAATCATTCATATTCTGCACAAATTTAATCCATATGCAAAAACTGATGTTTGATTGTATGAGTTATATGAATAGAAATGGGGCATGACTTAGCCCATACAGTTTAGAGCCCAGAAATTAAATGTACATATATACTGAAAAACAAGTATACCCTCATTTTAAAAAATCTTAAGATTACCCACTTCTGAAATAATTAGCACAGTAATTACAGTGTGGATATTAGTATCTTTGTTTCATAGATGAGAAGGCAATAGCTCTCAAAGATGTTAGCTAAATTTCTCAAATCATCCAATTGAGTAACATTCACTCATCCTTTTCATTAAGTATTCTTTTTGTTCATTAAGTATCCTTTCATTGCTTCCCATGTGTGAGACTTTCTGTTAGTCTTTGGGACTATTTCATGAAAAGAAAAGAAAAAAAAAGAAAAAAAAAGATTATTTCTGGTATCTGCCCTCTGGCATTTAAAATTTTGTCATTTTGGTTCTATATCTTTTTTGTTTTGTTTTGTTTTGATATTTGTTTTAGGTGTTTTTGTTTGTTTGTTGCATTATACTGTGTCAAAAGATCTATAGGAAATTCATTTGGGGAACATTAAAACCATACGATCTGTGCATTACATAATCATTTTAACCTTTATATAAAACCAGTTGAACTGTAAGTAATCGATAGGACTCCTCGAATGCTGAAGCTTTATACAATGTCATTGCAAACCACAAAACTTCTCTGCTATGTTAATATCGATATAAGTACGTATCACAACATGGGAGATTTGATATCTCTGTGTCTCATTTTCTCAGCCTGCAAATGGGAATAATAAATGTACTTACCCACTAAGATTGTTGAGGGGATTTCGTGGATTAGCAATGTAAATCATTTTGAAAAGAGCCTCATAGTAGGCTTTCAGTCACTGTTGGCTGTCATAAATTTATCTCCATTGCAAATAATAATATTTTAAAGCATTTTAACTTACATTAGTTAGTACAATAACTTTGTTATAGGTACATATATTGTTTGTCACATTTTAACAAGTACGTTAATTCACTTTTATTGAGTGTAAAACATCACACTAATTTCTGTGGGAGATACCAAATTACCCTAAAAAATCAGGAGTGTGAAGGCAACATCCAGGGCATGGCTGTAACACAGGAAAAAGGAATACATGGTATATTGGAGATAAAAATCAAACTATCACGGGAAGGAGAAAAGAGAGCTATTAATCATTACCTCCTTTTAGCTTGCAAAAATTGCAAAATACATTTTTGGAAAGGAATATTAAATTATTTTTCTCCTCCTTTAAAAGCATCTTGAAAGAACAATGATTTTGTGCTAAGGGCCTCTACCAGTTTTGTTATAAACCTAGACTATCTCACGAGATATTTAACCACAGTTATGTATTTTATGTCTCTCCCAGCCTAGAAAGAAAATATCCATCACGCCTACATCTCTAGCCAGTGGGCTTTTCACATTTTACATTAACTCTGAGGGTAGCTTCTCAAAAAAACCTCTGAACCCTGAACCACACAAATTTGGGCTGATAAACTCCTTTTTCTCAGAAAGTGAAAATTTCCATCCACACAGTTCTCTTTTTTCCTCTGGCACAAATCTGGAACTTTATTTTGCTATTTAACTTTTTATCTTTAATAACTTGCTATCTGAGATTTTTGTATTCTGCCTCTGATACAGCATCCTGCTTCCAAAGTTCTCACTGGATTCTTCTTGGTCTCAATGGTTCCCTGAAATTGCATAGAATTTCCAATTGGAAAAATGGGCAGTTGTAGATCTTCTCTTAGACTCCTGCTTCCATCTGGAATTTTTTTTCCTCTTTGATTATTTCTTTTATTTTTTTTAACTTAAAAAAAAATTCTAACGTTTATTTATTTTCGACAGAGAGAGACAGAGCACGAGTGGGGGAGGGGCAGAGAGAGAGGGAGACACAGAATCGGAAACAGGCTCCAGGCTCTGAGCTGTCAGCACAGAGCCTGACGTGGGCCTTGAATTCACAAACCATGAGATCATGACCTGAGCTGAAGGTAACAGGCCAACTGATTTCTCTGTCATATTTCTTGTTTGAAAGATATATGTTGAAGGTTTATATTACCTTTTCAAGTGAAAAATATAATGAATTTATAAATCTCACTTCTTTGAAATAACGTATGGACTAATTATCCAAGTGCACAAGTGTGTCACTGTTACACTTAGCTGCCCTATATTTCTTTGCAAGTTTTTTATTTAAATTCCAGTTAGTTCACATAGAGTGTAATATTAATTTCAGGTGTAGAATTCAGTGATTCATTACATACTAGAGCACTCTTTGCTCGTGGCAACAAATGCCCTCCTTAGTACCCATCACCCATCTAACCCATCTCTCACCCACCTACCTCTGTCAACCCTCAGTTTGTTCTCTGTAGTTTAGAGTCTGTTTTATGGTTACTGCTCTTTCCCTCTCCCCCGTATTAATCTCTTTTGTTTCTTAAATTCCACATATGAGCGAAATCATGTTATTTGTCTTTCTCTGAGTGACTTATTTTGCTTAATATAACTCATTTTAGCTCCATCCACATTGTTGCAAATGGCAAGATTTCATTTCTTTTGGTGGCTGAGTAATATTCCATTGTAGATATACCACATCGTCTTTCTCCAAATTCATTAGTCATCATATGATTGAGCTTTTTCCATAATTTGACTATTGTTGATAGTGATAAGTTCCCATGAAATCATATCGTGATATGTAAAGTTTCTAAACTGCTGCCTTTGGAAATTATTTCAATACATAGAACATCCTTTGCTTGCAGGAATGACCCAGGTTCAGGAAAAAGACTAGGTAGATACGTTTTATTGATACACGTTTGTGAACGATTATGCTGAATTATGTAAACTATTTCATATCTCTAAAATGATAATTTTACATGGTTCGATCTAACACAACTTGAATATAAAATCTTCCTTTTTGACACTTGGAGAACTTTAAATTATTGTAGCCTTCTTATTACATAAGAGGTCATTTTGCCCTATCCTCATCTGTATATTAGGAGGTATTCATCTTTGTTATATTTTAAAGATCATGTAAAGTCTCATATTAGTTTTATGCATATTTTACTTTATTTGCATAATTTAACATATAATAATACCTACTTCCTCTGTGCTTTGAACTGCTCATTACTTTTATAATAACGTTGTAATTATAAATATTTAAATGTTTATTTTAAATTGTGTGACCAAAGCATATATTAAATTTATTTTAGATAAAAAATAAGTTTTCAAGGAAAATATCAAACACTTATAGAAAAATATTTATTATAAATTAAATGGCTAGTTGATGTAATCAACTATGTAAATGAGACTATTACTGAAAAGACTTCCTATCATTTGGAATTTGTTAGTATTTAAGAATAGTGACATGACAATAAATACACTTGATGCATTAAAGCACAAATAATTATAACCAAAAATGATACAAAGAGCATTGCCACTACTTGTATGTTCTCTGAAAGTTTTCTTTCTGAGATTTAAATCTATGGAGAAAGATGAAAGAAAATTACACTTATTTGAAAGAAGTTCTTTATTCTGGAATACAAATACATTTCAAACCTCAAAAAGAATGAGAAATACACATACATGCACACCCAACAAGGGTAATAACTTCTAAAGACAGCTTTTCCCCCTATCTTATGGTGGAAGGAGAATTTACCAGGCTAAGCTTGCTATTTATGACAAGTTTTCACATTGTCATTTTACTAATCCATGAGTACAAGGATTAATCACTTTTTGCAGTGACACAGTATGTTCCTGTCAAGTTGAATTCTTTTTAAAAGAAAATCCACTAGCCTGAACATTTAAGATAACAAAAATCAACCTAAGTTTGTTAAAGTTTCTAATACTTGAAAGTAAATATGTCTTATAGGTACATTTATTAAAATGATGGAGTTCTGATACAGAAACTGAATCACATTACAACCTAAAATGGCATGTGGCCTGTAATATTAATAACTGACTTTTGTAATTCCCTAACTTTTTTGATCCCTTTATATGAGTATGTTACCATTACATGGAACCAGTGCTATGAATTGATATAGTATATTACTATAAATGACAACATAATTAAAAACACTAGACTGATGATGCATAAAATGTCTTATCCTCCAATAATCTGATTACAAAATATTCATATTGAGAAATACTCTTTATATCAAAGTTTTCTTTTTTCACTCCCACCTGCCAATGATGGAAAATAAATTTATCACTAATAGTTGAGCAGAGATTATTAAATGTCAAATCCCATTTCACATATTTGTAGGTCAAATAAAAAACATAAATTTTATACTAATAAGAAGCAAATCAAAACCAAAAAATGGCAACAGTCAAAATAAGATTTGCTCCATGATGACAAGAATTATATGATGCTTAGGAGCACTCTGTACCACAGTTCTGACCAACTCCTACGTTACTTACTTCAGTTTAAAGTGAAATGCATGGAATATTTTTTATGTCCAAAGCAATAGGATAAATGCCAAAGAAATAAATATGTGGTACTGTATTCAACCAGTTTAAGTTAGTTCAGTAACTTCTTTTGCACATAAACTAGGTGCTAGGTACTCATTGTCTCTGGGAAAACAAAATAAACTGGCTGTAGAGGCAATCCTTGAAAAATTACAACTGTGTAAATGCCCAGAAAGACATGATCCATTGAAAAGTTCCAATGGCAAAGTCAGGCAATGATGATTTCATATTTATGAGAAAAAACCTAATGTTGAATAGGTGTCTGAATATTAATTAACCCTTGACTTAAAATGTTTTTCTGTAATTTTACAGATTGTATTCAGTTTCCCTAGATCACTAATGGTAGAAGGTTAAAAGAGTATGTTTTTTTACGTGTGCTTTTCATCAGTAATGTATATTTACAAGTGCTATATTAGGTTCACTAGAGTATTAATGAATTAGATTAAATCTTTATCTGATAAGCAGAGGCAAAACCATGCATTACTATGACATTACATTATATCCAATTCAAGAAAATAATCAATAGACAGTCTTTGTTTGGACCTGAATAAGTTACATTATGCAAGTTAACTATTACTAATTATTTATCAGAAGAAATAAAACTGAAAAGGATTTGTTAGCTTATTGGAATCTGTAAACACATCATGGAAAAGAGTCAATTTGGGGGCGCCTGGGTGGCTCAGTCGGTTAAGCATCTGACTTCAGCTCAGGTCCCGATCTCACAGTCCGTGAGTTCGAGCCCCGCATCGGGCTCTGGGCTGATGGCTCAGAGCCTGGAGCCTGCTTCCGATTCTGTGTCTCCCTCTCTCTCTGCCCCTCCCCTGTTCATGCTCTGTCTCTGTCTCAAAAATAAAATAAACATTAAGAGTCAATTTGTAGACTCATTTCCTACTCTGAGGCATCCCTGTGATTTCTTGTACTACAGGAATTCCAAAGTGAAAAGTGAGATAAGTCATACCACCTCATTGAAACTTCTTACTTATCAATAGTAAAATAACACAATTGTGAAGAAAAGGAGGATAAAAAGAAAAATATTTTTTTCATTTCCTTTTTTTTTCTTTTTCAAAATTTTTTTAACAAGATCACTGGAATTAAAGTATGGTTTTGATTACCAGGTTTTAGCTTGGATATATTTTTAATGCAGTGAAGTCTATAATAAGTATAATTTATTTTTGCCATTATAGCGAATGTTTCTTTTTTTATATTCCTCCTTGATATATTTTATTTTAAATCTTAGAACTTACAAGCTACGTATCCAAAATTTTTCTTAAACTGTGACAGTGATATTTTTTTTAGAAATGTTTTTGTACAAACCTATAAATGTATGTGTTCATAAAATTAATTAAATTTATCTTTAATCTGGAAATATCTTTATTATTATTTTTTAATATGAAATTTATTCTCATATTGGTTTCTATACAAAACCCAGTGCTTATCCCAACAGGTGCCCTATTCAATGCCCATAACCCACTTTTCCCTCCCTCCCACCTTCCATCAACCCTCAGTTTATGCTCAGTTTTTGAGTCTCTTATGATTTGCCTCCCTTCCTCTCTTTTTGTTTTCCTTCCCCTCCCCCATGGTCTTCTGTTAAGTTTCTCAGGATCCACAAAAGAGCGAAAACATATGGTATCTGTCTTTCTCTGTATGGCTTATTTCACTTAACAGAACACTCTCCAGTTCCATCCATGTTGCTACAAAAGGCCATATTTCATTCTTTCTCATTGCCAAGTAGTATTCCATTGTGTATATAAACCACAATTTCTTTATCCATTCATCAGTTGATGGACATTTAGGCTCTTTCCATAATTTGGCTATTGTTGAAAGTGCTGCTACAAAAATTGGGGTACAAGTGCCCCTAGCATCAGCACTCCTGTATCCCTTGGATAAATTCATAGCAGTGCTATTGCTGGGTCATAGGGTAGATCTATTTTGAATTTTTTAAGGAACCTCCACACCATTTTCCAGTGTGTCTGCACCAGTTTGCATTCCCAACAGTGCAAGAGGGTTCCTGTTTCTCCACATCCTCGCCAGCATCTGTAGTCTCCTGATTTGTTCATTTTAGCCACTCTGACTGGTGTGAGGTGGTATCTGAGTGTGGTTTTGATTTGTATTTCCCTGATGAGGAGCGACGTTGAGCATCTTTTCATGTGCCTGTTGGCCATCTGGATGTCTTCTTTAGAGAAGTGTCTATTCATGTTTTCTGCCCATTTCTTCACTAGGTTATTTGTTTTTCGGGTGTGGAGTTTGGTGAGCTCTTTATAGATTTTGGATACTAGCCCTTTGTCCGATAGGTCATTTGCAAATATCTTTTCCCATTCTGTTGGTTGTCTTTTAGTTTTGTTGGTTGTTTCCTTTGCTGTGCAGAAGCTTTTTATCTTCCTAAGGTCCCAGTAGTTCATTTTTGCTTTGAATTCCCTTGCCTTTGGGGATGTGTCAAGTAAGAAATTGTTGTGGCTGAGGTCAGAGAGGTTTTTTTCCTGCTTTCTCCTCCAGGGTTTTGATGGTTTCCTGTCTCACATTCAGGTCCTTTATCCATTTTGAGTTTATTTTTGTGAATGGTGTAAGAAAGTGGTCTAGTTTCATCCTTCTGCATGTTGCTGTCCAGTTCTCCCAGCACCATTTGTTAAAGAGACTGTCTTTTTTCCATTGGATATTCTTTCCTGCTTTGTCAAAGATTAGTTTGCCATACTTTTGTGGGTCCAATTCTGGAGTCTCTATTCTATTCCATTGGTCTATGTGTCTGTTTTTGTGCCAATACCATGTTGTCATGATGACTACAACTTTGTAATAGAGGCTAAAGTCTGGGATTGTGATGCCTCCTGCTTTGGGCTTCTTCCTCAATATTACTTTGGCTATTCTGGGTCTTTTGTGGATCCATACAAATTTTAGGATTGCTTGTTCTGGCTTCGAGAAGAATGCTGGTGCATTTTGTTTGGGATTGCATTGAATGTGTAGATAGCATTGGGTAGTATTGGCATTTTAACAATATTTATTCTTCCAATCCATGAGCATGGAATGTTTCTCTATTTCTTTGTATCTTCTTCAATTTTCTTCATAAGCTTTCTATAGTTTTCAGCATACAGATCTGTTACATCTTTGGTTAGGTTTATTCCTAGGTATTTTATGCTTCTTGGTGCAATTGTGAATGGGATCAGTTTCTTTATTTGTCTTTCTGTTGCTTCATTATTAGTGTATTAGAATGCAACTGATTTCTGTATACTGATTTTGTATACTGCGACTTTGCTGAATTTATGTATCAGTTCTAGCAGATTTTTGGTGGAGTCTATCGGATTTTCCATGTATAGTATCATGTCATCTGCAAAAAGTGAAAGCTTGACTTCATCTTTGCCAATTTTGATGCCTTTGATTTCCTTTTGTTGTCTGATTGCTGATGCTAGCACTTCCAACACTATGTTAAACAATAGCAGTGAGAGTGGACATCCCTGTCGTGTTCCTGATCTCAGGGAAAAAGCTCTCAGTTTTTCCCCATTGAGGATGATGTTAGCTGTGGGCTTTTCATAAATGGCTTTTATGATGTTTAAGTATGTTCCTTCTATCCCGACTTTCTCGAGGGTTTTTATTAAGAAAGGATGCTGAATTTTGTCAAATGCTCTTTCTGCATCAATTGACAGGATCATATGGTTCTTATCTTTTCTTTTATTAATGTGATGTATCACATTGATTGATTTGTGAATGTTTAACCAGCCCTGCAGCCCAGGAATGGATCCCACTTGACCATGGTGTATAATTCTTTTTATATGCTGTTGAATTCGATTTGCTAGTATCTTACTGAGAATTTTTACATCCATATTCATCAGGGATATTTGCCTGTAGTTCTCTTTTCTTGCTGGGTCTCTGTCTGGTTTAGGAATCAAAGTAATGCTGGCTTCATAGAATGAGTCTGGAAGTTTTCCTTCCCTTTCTATTTTTTGGAACAGCTTTAGAAGGATAGATAATATCTCTGTTTTAAATGTCTGGTAGAATTCCCCAGAGAAGCCATCTGGTCCTGGACTCTTATTTGTTGGGGTATTTTTAATAGCTGATTCAATTTCTTTGCTGGTTATGGATCTGTTCAAGTTTTCTATTTCTTCCTGTTTGAGTTTGGGAAGTGTGTGGGTTCTTAGGAATTTGTCCATTTCTTCCAGGTTGTCCAGTTTGTTGGCATATAATTTTTCATAGTATTCCCTGATAGTTGCTTGGATTTTTGAGGGATTGGTTGTAATAATTCCATTTTCATTCATGATTTTATCTATTTGGGTCACCTCCTTTTTCTTTTTGGGAAGCCTGGTTAGAGGTTTATCAATTTTGTTTATTCTTTCAATAAAACAACTCTTGGTTTCCTTGATCTTCTCTATAGTTTGTTTGGATTCTATATTGTTTATTTCTGCTCTGATCTTTATTATTTCTCTTCTTCTGGTGGGTTTGGGGTGTCATTACTGTTCTGCTTCTATTTCCTGTAGGTGTGCTGTTAGATTTTCTATTTGGACTTTTTCTTGTTTCTTGAGATAGGCCTGGATTGCAGTGTATTTTCCCCTCAGGACTGCCTTCGCTGCATCCCAAAGCATTTGGATTGTTGTATTTTCACTTTCATTTGTTTCCATATATTTTTTAATTTCTTCTCTAATTGCCTGGTTGACCCATTAATTCTTTAGTAACATGTTGTTTAACCTCCATGCTTTGGGAGGTTTTCCAGACTTTTTCCTGTGGTTGATTTCAAGTTTCATAGCATTGTGGTCTGAAAGTGTACATGGTATGATCTCATTTCTTGTATACTTACGAAGAGCTGTTTTGTGACCCAGTGTGTGATCTATCTTGGAGAATGTTCCATGTGCACTCGAGAAGAAAGTATATTCTGTTGCTTTGGGATACAGAATTCTAAATATATCTGTCAAGTCCATCTGATCCAATGTATCACTCAGGGCCCTTGTTTCTCTATTGACCCTGTGTTTAGATGATCTATCCATTATTGTAAGTGGGGCATTAAAGTCCCCTGCAGTTACCACATTCTTATCAATAAGGTTGCTTATGTTTGTGATTAATTGTTTTATTCATTTGGGGGCTTCCGAATTCGGCGCATAGACATTTATAATTTTAGCTCTTCCTGATGAATAAACCATGTAATTATTATATAATGCCCTTCTTCCTCTCTTGTTACTGCCTTTAAGTTAAAGTCTAGTTTGTCTGATATAAGTATGGCTGCTACAGCTTTCTTTTGACTTCCAGAAGCATGATAGATAGTTCTCAATCCCCTCACTTTCAATCTGAAAGTGTCCTCAGGTCTAAAATGAGTCTCTCATAGACAGCAAATCTGGTACCCTATGTCTTTTGGTTGGAGCATTTAGTCCATTTAAATTCAGTGTTATTATAGAAATATATGGGTTTAGAATCATTGTGATGTCTGTAGGTTTCATGCTTGTAGTGATGTCTCTGGTACTTTGTGGTCCTTGCAACATTTCACTCACAGAACCCCCTTAGGATAGATCTCTTGTAGGGCTGGTTTAGTGGTGATGAATTCCTTCAGTTTTTGTTTGTTTGGGAAGACCTTTATCTCTCCTTCTGTTCTGAATGACAGAGTTGCTGGATAAAGGATTCTCGGCTGCATATTTTTTCTGTGCATCACATTGAAGGTTTCTTGCCATTCCTTTCTGGCCTGCCAAGTTTCAGTAGATAGCTCTGCCACTAGTCTTATGGGTCTCCCTTTATAACTTAAAGCTTGTTTATCCCTAGCTGCTTTCAGAATTTTCTCTTTATCCTTGTATTTTGCCAGTTTCACTATGATATGTCGTGCAGAAGATTGATTCAAGTTACGTCTGAAGGGAGTTCTCTGTGCCTCTTGGATTTCAATGCCCTTTTCCTTCCCCACATCAGGGAAGTTCTCAGCTATGATTTGTTCAAGTACACCTTCAGCCCCTTTCCCTGTCTCTTCTTCTTCTGGAATTCCTCTGATATGGATATTGTTCCATTTGATTGCATCACTTCACTCTCTAATTCTCCCCTCATACTCCTGGAATTTTTTAATCTCTCTTTTCCTCAGCTTCCTCATTTTCCATAATTTTATCTTCTAATTCACCTATTCTCTCCTCTGCCTCTTGAATCCATGCTATGGCCGCCTCCGTTTTATTTTACACCTCATTTAGCATTTTTCACTCCTGACTATTTCTTAGTCTCTTGATCTCTGTAGCAATAGATTTTCTGCTGTCTACTGTGCTTTTTTCAAGCCCAGTGATTAATTTTATGACTCTCATTCTATATTCTTGTTCCATTATGTTGATTAAATTGTTTTTGATCAATTCGTTAGCTGTCGCTACTTCCGGAGTTTCTTTTGAGGAGAATTCTTCCTTTTCTTTGTTTTGGGTAGTCCCTGCGGTAGCTCCCAACTGCAGGACACTTCCCCTGTGCTGTCCGGAGTAACTTGTGTTGGTGGGCAGGGCTGCAGTGAGACCTGATGTCTGCCACAGTCAGACTGGTGTGTACCTTCTCTTCCCCTCTCCTAAGAGTAGATTCACTGTGGGGTGGCATGGCCCATCTGGGCTACTTGCACACTGCCAGGCTTGTGGTGTTGTTTCTATGGGATCTGGCCAAGGGCATGTTAGATGGGGTGGATCTGCAAGGTGTACAGGGGTGGGAGGGGCAGGCTTAGCTCACTTTGCCGTCAGTGGTTCCCTGCTGGAGGGGCTCTGCAGCACCGAGAGGGAGGCAGTCCCGTTGGAGGGATGGATCCATAGAAGCACAGCATTGAGCGTTTGCCTGGTGCAAGCAGGTTTGGGGATGGGAACTCTGACAGCGATATTTTTAACCTGAAGAGTTATCTCTCTTACATAGCATAGTTTCTTTTTCTTTTTTTTTTCTTAAGTTTATTTTAAGAGAGAGGGAAAAAGAGAGAGAGAGAGGGCATGAGCAAGCAGTGTAGGGACAAAAAGAAAGGGAGAGAGAGAGTCCGAAGCAGTCTCTATGCTCAGCACAGAGTCCAATGCAGGACTGGATCTCATGACAGTGAGATCATGACCTGAGCCAAAATCAAGAGTGTGATGCTTAGCCAACTGAGCCACCCAGGTGCCCCTATTTTATTTTCATCACAGTGTGATGAAAAAATTACAAGAAATTTAGAAAATTTATTTGTAAGTGCAATTAAAATATTTAAGTTATTGTGACATGAAGGAAAACACTTTTAAAACGGTGTTACTTCATAAATTATAAAGTATGTGTTTGTTGTAATGTAAGTTTATCATCACAAGCATATGGTAAGGCTGTATGAACCATATGTCTTCATTTTCAGAGAACATATGGAAAGTGTTTAAAGTAAGTACATTATAAAAATATGACAGGGTTGATAAAGGGTACTTTTCCAGTAAATACACAGTTCCCCATGAGAGTAAATCATAAACAATAGATAATAATGTAATTCACATCAAAATCTTAGTTAGATCACATTGACAGTTCAAGTATTTAAAGAGTACTACTGCACTAAGGTCATCATTGTGGTTAATTAAAATAATCCTTAAGATTATGTGTGTGTACCTGCTTGTGTATATTTGTATGTGTATAATATGTTGAGACAGGATGATTCTAATCACATCTAGTAAATGGCAAAAACTTCTGCTAATACTAAATGAGTAGCGCTTAAAACCTCTCTGTGAATTAAAACATCAAAAGTAGTGTCAACATGGTTTTCCAAATATATACTAAAATGTCTAATTGTAACATTTAATAAAGGTGTTCAGTAATCTCAAATCTAGATGTTCTCTATGTTGCATATTCAAAAACACAGATGGCCCAATAATGGTGGCATTCATGAAATGTCACAATGGTACATGCAAAACAGATACAGAGGCTTGGGCTCTCTTATAGTGTACTTCAGTGATTTCATTAAAAGACTCCCTACATATGTGGTGAAAGAGTGATTTTTAATACAAGTTAACAATGTTGATATTAGCCTCATTCCTTACCTCTAATTCAAAAATTATTACTTCCTGGCCTGCCTCCCTGCCTTATACCAAATTGCAGTTTCCAACTTAAGTGTGTTATTTCATCACTGCAGTGTATCTACAGAATAATGAACACAGCGTATGGATTATGGAACATCATTTTAGATTGTTTTGACCCCCTTAGGCTCTCTTTAGGTTATTTTCTAATTCTGAAATAGAGAAAGTAATTACAGGAAAAGAAAACGTAAGAAAAAGTGAATTAAAGAACAGAGTAGGTATAGTACATACACCTAGAAATGGGGTTAAATCTCACACAAAGTGGGGCGCCTGGGTGGCGCAGTCGGTTAAGCGTCCGACTTCAGCCAGGTCACGATCTCGCGGTCTGTGAGTTCGAGCCCCGCGTCCGGCTCTGGGCTGATGGCTCAGAGCCTGGAGCCTGTTTCTGATTCTGTGTCTCCCTCTCTCTCTCTGCCCCTCCCCCGTTCATGCTCTGTCTCTCTCTGTCCCAAAAATAAATAAACGTTGAAAAAAAAAATTAAAAAAAAAAAATCTCACACAAAGTATTCTTGCAAGTCTCTAAGTAAAAGGACATATAATTGACATATGTAGAAATCTAAAATAATAATAAACATGGGAAAAGGAACTCAACTTCACAGAATGCTCTAAAAATGAAAAACAAGTGAAAATAAAAAGAGAGATCAAGTACATTTCCTATTTAAATATACAGCCATTAAGGTAAAGATGTAATAATATTTTATAATTATATTTATATACATTATATATTGCATGTAGTTCAACATGGTTTCCCAAATACATACCCAAACATCTATTGTAACTAACATATAATAAGGTATTCAATAATCTCAAATCTAGATAGTCCCTATGTTGCATATCCAAAAGCATAGCACAATAGTGGCTGCATTCATGAAATTTCATTACAAACGTATATGCAATATATATTGTATACAAATATAATTCTTGGTGATAGATTGATATGCCATGTGTGAATATGTTGTCTCATTAAGTTGCCTTTCTATTTTGTTGATTTCCTTTCCTATGCAAAAGACTTTTAGTTTGATGTAATACCCTTTATTTATTTTTACTTATGTTGCTTTTGCCTTAAAAGACACCCCCCCCCCCAAATAGTCCCAAGTCCAATGTCAAAGTGTTTACTGCCTATGGTTCTTTTCAGCTTTTTGGTTTCAGGTCTCACATTTAGGTCTTTAATCTATTTTGAATTTTATTTTTGTGTATGGTGTAAGAATGTGGACCAGTTCATTCTCTTGCATGTAGCAGTCTGGTTTTTCTAACACCATTCACTGAAGAGACTACCTTTCCTTGTTCTATGTTCTTGCCTTTTTTGTGAAAGATCAGTTGACCTTGTAAGTGTTTGTTTATTTCTGGGCTCTATTTTGGGGGGGTGGGGTGGTGGGCTCTCTCTTCTGTTCTGTTGATATATGTGTATGTTTTGTGCCAGGAACATACTGTTTGATTACTGTAATTTTGTAGTATAGTTTAAAATTAGGAAATGAGATACTCCTGAGAATATTTGTGTCTACTCTCTTAGCAATGTTCAAGTAAATAATACAGTATCGCTCACTCTAGTTACCATCATGTACATTACATCCCAGAACATATCCATCTTATAAATGGAAGTTCATGTTTTTTTTACTAACATCTTCCCATTTCCCCAACCCTCCAGGCCTGAAAATCAGCATTCTTATCTCTGCTTCTATAACTTTGGCTTTTTTAGCTTCCACAAGTCAGTGATATCATACAGCACTTGTCTTTCTAGGTCTAACTCCAGTTAGCCTAATGCCCTCAAAGTCTACCATGATTTCCTTCATTTTTGTGCCTAGTAAAATTCCATTATATGTAATTTAACATTGTTTTTATCCATTCATTTATTGATGGGCACACTTAAGTCATTTCTTTGCTATTGAATAATGCTGAAATGAACATGGGAATGGAAATATCTTTTCAGGATACTGATTTCTTTTTCTTTAGATAAATAACCAATATAGGATTGCTGTTCTATTACAGTGTGTCATGGAAAAGATTGTTTTGAGTTGAGATATTGGAGAATTTATGAGGTTGATAAACTTGGATATCCACATATCTTCCTGGATCTTAGAAGTTCTCAGACATTATTTCTTTAAATAAGTTTTCTGCCCCTTTCTCCCTCTCTTATCTTTTGGACAGTGCAATAATGTATAGTTGTTTTTGTTTGTTTGTTTGTTTGTTTGTTTTTAGCGGTATTCCATAGTTCACGTGGGCAGTCTGAAACTCTTGTCATTCCTATTTGTTTTCCCCTAACTGGATAATTTCAAATGACCTGTCTTTTACTTCACACATTATTTATTTTTATTGACTTAGTCTGCTATTTATGCTTTCTATTGTATTTTTATTGCACTTATTGTATTCTTCAGCTCCAGAATTTCTGTTTAGTTTTTGTTATGATTTCTCTCTGTTAAACTTCTTATTTTGTTCTTGTATTGTTTGCTGATATCATTGGATTGCCTTTCTATGCTTTCTTGTAGCTCACTAAGCTTCCTTAAAACAACAATTTTGAATTAATAAATGGACACATTACAGATCTCCATTTCTTTGGGGTTGATTACTGGAAAATTACTGTGTTCCTTTGGTGGTGTTGTCTTGCCTTGATTTTTCATGGTCTTTGAAGTCTTGTGTTGCTGTCTTCACATTTGAAGAAGCTGTCACCTCCTCTAGTCTTTACTGACTAGTTTTAAGAGAGAATTACCTCTCATCAGCCCTGGGCTGAGGCTCAGAATTTTTCTATAACAGGAACAAAAAAAAGTAGGTGTCTTTGGCAGCATCTTGTACTGGGGAAGTCAGTTGCTTACTAACATGTTCTCTCTTTCTGCTGTGGGAGAACTTGCTGGCCAAGACAGGTTGTCTTGTCACTGATTTGTGGCTCCTTGGAGAGGAAAGGAGTGACATGTAAAATGAGACTGTCCCTCTTACTTTCTTTAATTCATCCGATCTCAAGTTATTTTTATTCCAAAAGTGTGCTGGAACTTCTCCACTGACTCCTGTACTTCCACAAAGGCATTCTTACTGTGAGTGCTTGACAAATCAGTATTCTTTAATGGAAAGATGGTAGAAAACTCCTCTTTCACCATTTTGTTGATGTAACTCCTGTATATCTTGTATAAACTTTTAGTGTAAATATATATAGTGTAAATACATATATATTCATACACACACACATACATATATATATATATAGAGAGAGAGAGAGAGAGAGATTTCCCTCGAACAGAAATAGCTGATCAAATGAGACAAATATTTTTTAATATATTTGTAGATGATTCCATGATTGTTGTCTTGACCCATAAATTTGATGAATTTTGTTAATCGTTTGTATCATATTGAACTATTATTCATGAATAATTTTTTGACAGTACTATAGAATTTTATTCACTAAGGTTTAATTTAAAATTTTGCCTTCCTCTTTGGCTTCTGTGATTTACCTGTTAAAAGTGAATACTCACTTCCTGAATGAGAAGCCAGCCAAAAAACAAAAATTAAAAAATAAAAATAATAAAATTTTGCCTTCTTATTTATGAATGATATTGCTTGATTATGTACTTTAGTAGAATCTGCAATAACTATGATAAATCATCTCATAGTTAACATGTACATGTAGTGGCCTGTCTGGTCAAGACTTTGAAATCTATTGGAACTTTGGAAGCATCTCATATGACCCCTCTCTATCAGAACTTCCTAAAAACAAACAAACAAAAAAAACTTCCTGCTAATGATAAATAAATTCTGATTTTTGACAATGCAAATTAGATTTACCTGTTTTCACCTGTGTACAGATGGAATCACAAAGTTACACAATCTGTGCTGCTTTTTTAATGATGATTTATTTTTAATATTACAAAATAATTTTGGAGTTTGATTGCGTTTTAATAGTCAAACACAATTTTCCATTTGTGACCTCTTTTCCAACTAGAAGAATCAGTTTATATCCATGAAATCAAATAATTTTCTTATATTCTCCATACTTACTTTAGTTCTACTTAATTTGGCACAGGTTGACAAAAGATAAAGATTCCCATTTTTAACTCCTTTATCCTTTTCTCTGTCACGCATGCATTATGAGTTAAAGACTGTGCTCTTTGGTTCATAAATATTTGTCTTTCTTTCTCATTGTGATTGTAAATGCCATCTTATTAAAATTACATTTGTTACCCCCGTAATACCATTTGTCTAATTTTGGAAACAAAAATGACATTTTAATTTTTCTTTATACATTTTTATATTTTTAAGTATTCTTTGGTTATATTTTACGTTTAATTCAAACACAGCTTACACAAACCAATGATTAAAATCCATATTTATAATAAAAATATCAGTAACTTGCTTTTATGTTAGCCACTTACTGTTTAAGATCTGTTGATAACCATGTATATTGTAAGTGATTAAATGAAGTGGTTTAATGAACTAGATAACTTGCCAGGTGTCGCAATCTTTTCTCACAGTTTTTTTCAGAGATGATGGCATTACATACTTGGAAGTCCTTCTGTTTTATTGAAAGTGTAACAGGCAGTTAATACTTTTCTACTAGAACTACCAATTACATTTTGATGATGTATTTGTAGTAATTAGTGGCAGGTCCTTGGGTAGATTGTGGATATGAAATGTAAAGTAATTGTCTTAGCAGATACATAATGCAATTTATCAACTTCAAACTATATTAAATTAGCATACATAACATCATTATAAATTCTGAGATCCACAAACAAAATTACTTATGGAAAAGTTACTTATACATCTAAACACTTTAAAAGATCAGTCTTCAAAATCACCTTTCCTAAATATAGATGACCCAGATAATTTTTATATTAGTTGAAAATTGGATAAAATATTTTGCAGTAACTATGGAAATATTGCATTAAATACCACTTCTGTAAATATAAGGTGAGCTTTAAGTTTTTATCATAAAAAATTTGGTCCTTCTCAACCTGTCCATAGTTTCATTTACATTTTATAAAGTTGCTTAAAATAACTATGCAGAAGCATAAGTAATCTTGGGAGAACTGAAGTATATATTGTTATGCATTTTTTCCAAATGATATATTTTAAAATATAATATGACTAATCTCCAGAAACCTCTATGATTCCATTAGGACAATTGTAAATTTATCATTGAGAATATTATCTTCCAGATGTAGTAAGATATCATGGAATCAACATTAAATTGGCATTTAGAGGAAAAAAAAAAAGCAGGGCCATAGTTTTATTAATGCCATTTATTACTCAACTAATTCTAATTTAGTTTCCTATTCTATAAAATGAGATTAACAATGCTTCTTCAGTATCCTTATGTATTTCTTGGGAAAATGAAATTAAGTCTGAAAAAACTATTTTAAATTATAAAGCACCATTCAAATATTAGGTAGTATACATGGGTTCAGTGATAGAACTCCAACTGAATTCATTTAATTACTGTGATCTGTATATTTAATCTATATTTTAAAATTAAGTCTTCAAAATTCATAAAATTATGTTCTTATTAAAATTATACTCTCTTCTTAAATTATATATGTAGTTGCAATGTGGGAAGTGAGGTACAAATCATATGAAAACAAAATTTCTTAGCTTACTTCTCTATATTGTACCTAAATTGAATTCCTTTTATGTTAATTTAAAACATTATTATTATTATTATTAATCATTATTATTCAGTGTATCAGAAAGTCTGCTGAACATTATCAAAATGTTCACATTTTATTTCAAATCATGTCAATATTTATGAAAACTAATACATAAAATAAAACTCCAGTTTAGATATTAACATTAAAATAGAGGTGTTATTTGTAGATGCATATGTGGTTTAAGAATGCTTATCAATCAAAATAATAAAATGTATTGCATCAAGATTTCAATAAATAGTTTCTTCTTTAGGAGCACCCTAATCCTAATTCTAAAAGCACTTGTTTAGTACATATTGATAGAAATTAGCTTGACATTTAGACATTTCCCTTTAGCCTTAGTAGAATCAGATGAAACTATTATGTCTGTGTACTGTTGTGGGCAAGGTGGGAATGAATCTTTACTTACTCTCCATGTATATTTTCAATGGTAAAGTCTATTTACATTTTCGTTCAGTGATAATCACAGGCACACAGCTGTAGTTGCAATAGGAAATCTGGAAGAATTTTAATAGATTAGAAAAAAAGTCGAAAGTATGAAGATTGCTGAGTTTCCCCCTAGCAATTTGTGACATCCACATACTAAAAAGACTGGTTCTTCTATACCACATGGATAAAATTGTTCTGTTACACACATTAGCCAACTGTTATTTTCTGTTCTGAGAAACCAAGATAATGGCTTTTGGGAAACTTCACAAGAAAGAAAATTCCCACCATGAGCAAAAAGGCAACAAAGCATGCATTTAACATTTGTCTATCCAAATACACATTGTAACATATCAAGGCACATTTCTTTGTAATGAAAATAATTTACTTTTATTTTTCATTGTGTTCAAAGATAAACTGAGGCACATTAAAATTTTGAAGAGTTTACTTCTTTAACTTTTTTTTTTGTTCATTTATTTTTGAGAGAGAGAGAGAGTGCAAGGAGGGGAGGGGCAGAGAAAGAGAGAGAAAGGATCCCAAGCAAGCTCCAAGCTGTCAATGCAGAGCCCCATGTGGAGCTTGAAGGAACTCACAAACCGCGAGATCACGACCTGAGCCGAAACCAAGAGTCAGATATTTAGCTGAGCCACCAGATGCCCCGAAGAGTATATTTGAGTAAACATCAATTTGAATTTTGCATCATGAAGCCAAAACTGGTTAGGAACACTTCGCTGACAGGTGCTGGGGAAAGACTTTATAGGGAAGGCTTGAAAGTAAAGTAAAGCTTAAGCAGTTGCCTTGTGGGGAAAGCCTAGCTGACTCTTTATGATTAGCTGTTCTTAAGTTTTGTATTCTCGGATTTGATTGCATTGACTCTGGCGTTGGTTTGCTTATATAGACCCACCAAGGCACCAGAGCCACCTTAGTCTAATGGCCTTCTCGTTTAATTACTTTAGCAATTCCCCCTCTTTTTGTCACTTCTCCTACATGAGAAATTGAGCACATGTTTGGTAGACCATCCAGGTTAAGTTGTTTTTTTTCTAATTGTGGAATTTATAGTTTGTCATGTCTGGGGAAAGATTGTAGTTTGCTGTTCTTTGCATCGTTCATTTTGTTTCTGTTGCTCTGACTGCAGTGGGATCCCCTGACATCCTGCTGATGGCTGCAGACGTATATCTAAGACACTTGAGAGAACACAGTGCTACCACAGAGACTGCACTGGTGAATATTAAGAGGGAAATGCCAAAAGAACTGAAGTGTGCTTCTTAGCCAGAGCCTCCCAAAACCAAACCAGTTAGTAACAAATAAATGAAAGGATGTACTCAAAAAGCCATCAACTTGATTTGGCCAAATGGTTTCCTAATTTCTTGTATTTGAGTTTCTACAATATAAGGGATATTGATCCAGGTACACTAGGAGGCATTTGCTATGGTGCAGGCTTCTTCTTTAGCCAATAAGTAATCTAAAGCAACACTGTTACCTAAACTAATAAATCTAAGCTGTAGAGGTTATATACCTCTTGATTAATATACCAAAGATGTATATTTTGGGATGACATATTCTGCTCCTGTTTATTCCCTGCCTTTGAAACTTCCCAAGTTTCATCATCCAGAAGTTTAGTTGGTAGATTGCTCTGTCTCAGTGAACTTGTCTCTTAGTCCTAAAAGTAGATCACTTCAGTGGAACAGTTGTCTTATTTTAGGAAATGGTGTTTCAAGCAGGCTCCAAAAGTTAGGCACAGATGGTGGGTGCAATTGGGCATTTAAAAGAGGTATTTCTATGAAAACAAAAGAAAAAGAAAGGGTAGAGCAGGCTGTACATCAGTTTCTGAGTCCAGAGATCAACCAGTTGAGATTCCCAGATGATGGGTTTCTGGATGTTGGACTGGAAGTGTCTCGTGTAATTTAAATATCATCTGGCGTTCTGCTGATTTTTCTGAGTGGCCCACAAGCAACGGCACAAAAGTTGTCCATACATGAATTATTGTGGTGATTTCTCTGAGGCTGATAGCAAGTGAGCCAACGTCAGTTTGTAGAGTTTCAATAAAAGGGCAGTGTTTGCTCTTGATTATTTCTGGTCAGAAGGGTGAAAGAAAATTGGCAAGACTATCTCAGAGAGTTGTACCCAGATATTGGAAGAAACTAGAAAAATTTAGGATCCCGTCTAAGAATAGTGATTTATGTATATTCTTAAATATGATATTCCAGACAAAGTGTTGGTGATGATATCTCAGTGACCTTATTGACTCCATTAAGTCACCTTTAGTTTTTTTAAAATGTAATAAGGAATCTCAGATTGAAATTTTTAAAGCCTCTTTAGGCTAAGGAGACATGCCAAGGATTTGCCCAGTTGTGTCCTGTTACAAGGAGAACAGAGTCTTGTTGAACTTAGGAAAATACCTATATTGTCAGGCAAAATAAATTTAAATTTAAATTTAAATTTAAATTTAAATTTAAATAAATAAATAAAATTTTTATCTTATTTATTTACTTAAATAAATTTATTTTTTATTTTTATTTATTTTTGAGAGAGAGAGAGAGGGAGTGAACAGGGGAGGGGCAGAAAGAAAGGGAGACCCAGAATCTGAAGCAGGCTCTAGGCTCTGAACTGTCAGCACAGAGCCCGTCGCGGGGCTTGAACTCATTAACCACGAGATCATGACCGGAGGGGAAGTCAGATACTTCACTGACTGAGCCACCCAGATGCTCCTTGTCAGGAAAAATAAGAATACTCAGTAAGAGTTCCTGAATTCTGGAGGGATCAGGTAGAGGAAAAAACATAAATATTCCATTTTTTTCCAAAAATATACTTTGCCAAATTGCTGTAGGTTATAGATATTTTAAAAGAAAGGAGAACATCGTTTTTTAAATCAGGAAAACAAAACATTGAAGAGTAAGTAATGTTTCCCACAGAATAATGAAAATTATCAGCTTTAATTTATTCAGTCCTGTGTAATTATTTTTTTTTTGTTTTGCTTGGTTTTGGTTTAGCAATTTTATGAGTCCATCAGTTTCTTATTAGAAACTTTTGCCCATTTCAGTGGTATGATCTTAAAGATATCAGAAATCCTTGTCAGTCCCTTCCATGAATTTCTTTGAAGATGAAACTGTTTTGAGAAAACAGCATAAAACAAAAGCTGTCTGTAATTGACAAAAGACTTAAAAGTGGCCATGGTTAAAGATTTGATGAGAGTTTATTATAATGCAGTTGACAGAGAAGTTTCAATATTTCTCTGACATGCAATGTTTTAGAATAACAATTGGAATTATGACTAATGACATTATACTAGGACATATCAGATCCCTAGGAATTTCATACATCTTCTGGAAAACTTACATTATTAACTAATGACACATATCTGCACAAATAAACCTAAGGAATATTTAGCATCACTTTTTGTTTGTTTGTTTGTTTTAATTTGGCAATGCTTCTCACAAATTTAGCATATCAAATAAGCCTAATTATGCTTCATTTTTCTCCTTTTATAAGGAAGGAGCACACATTCTTTTGAGATATTTTTCAGGGAACCCCTGGAAAATCCCAGAGTTATTTTGAGGTCAAAAAGACTTTATTATTAGAATATTGCTTTGAAAAGTTTGTCAACAATGTCAAAAGATTTAAAATGCTTGAGTAAATAGGTTTGCTGTGACTATGACAAAATACTTAATTTGACCAAAGTGGCAAAGATTTCACAGGCAAACATAGGAAGTTACATAATGGTAAAAACAAACAAACAAACAAACAAACAAACAAACCCTTCTCAGAAGAAACTCACTTCTCCCAAGTAATCAAAGACCTAATAAAGGTAACATGAAAATGATTTTGGTAACACAGAAAACCTTTGCCTTCCAGATAGACTCCCCTAAAGTTAAAGATAAACCTTTGAGATCTTATTAACAGCAGACCAATAGTCCAAGAAAGCTTTGCCCTTTTAATATATGAAATAAAATTTATTTGCAGGCACACTACTGATATTAAAGTTTACTTGTAAAACTTCTATAATAGTGGCACCTGGGTGACTCAGTTCGTTAAGCATCCAACTTAGACTCAGGTCATGATCTCACAGTTTGTGGGTTCTAGCCCCGCATCAGGCTCTGTGCTGACAGTTCAGAGCCTGGAGCCTGCTTCGGATTCTGTGTTTCCCATTCTCTCTGCTCCTCTCCTGCTTGTGCTCTATCTCTCAAAAATAAATAAACAGTGAAAAAATTTAAAAAAATATATAAAACTCTTACAATAAATTCATCCAATTTTAGCCAGCTAGACCAGGTAAGATTCATCCCTTCTTTTCTCTCCCTCTCCGTCTCTTTTTTTTTTCTCTCTCCCAACTTCCTATACCCATTTAGTTTTTGTCCTTTTCTCTTTTCTATTTTGAAAAATAAAAATGATAGTTATTCTCTTTTAAGACAAAATTACTTTGTTTTCTCTTAAAAATGCATCCCAATGCCTCCTACCATTCTTATCAAAAATACATCCAACTTTAGTTGTATATGGAGTTGTCCCCCTATTTATTTCTCTTAGTTTTAATTACATATATTGATTAGAATTCTCAACTATTAGAAACCTTAATTTCTAAGGAAAATCAGGAAATAAACAAGTGTTGGACTGTTACACCAATATTGTATGCATTGGCAAGGAAATTAGTTCATTTCATAATTTCTGGAAGCACGTTCTTCCTCATATTAATTTTTTCACTGGGTTACAAGACATGTTTATTAACAGATCCAAACTTCTTTAGTTCTCTATAATAAGTGTAATAAAATAAAAGTAGATAAACCTGTCTAGTGGTTAATGTTTTAATATTTTACCTTATTTGAGAATGACCTGATATTCAATGAATGTACATCATTTAACTTAGTATAACTTTGTAGCCTTCAAGTTACCAAAAAGTTTTTGGATCTATTTAATTTACTCATTCTTAACTATTATGTGTAGATTACTCATGAGCATTTCACAAGACGTTAAATAACTAGCAACATATTGTTTTTTTCTTGCTGATAAATTTTGTAACTGATAATATGAGTTTATTTGACTAGTAATCCTAGGTGGAGTGTAAGTTGTATCTTTGTATTATATTCAGTGTTGGTAACTCTGAAGACATACCTGTTTTAATTAAGCCAACAAACTTAAGATAGCTTTTATTTACAAAAGATTATTCATGATCACATGAAATTGGAAAGCATTTGGGTTAGTTTCTACATTTTCAAGAGAACACTTAATTTTGTCTAAGTTCTTACTTTTCTTTAAGACAATTAAAAATAACTCTTTTACAAATTAACATTGGCAATACCATCCAGAGGTAGAATAGTAACACCTAGACATAAACATACAGACAGATGTTTAAAATTTTTAACCATGGGGCAAGTATATACAAGATGATACAAAGTTTCCTAGTTTACCAAAGAACACTTGGATCCAAATTGTGTTTCTGACAGTTAGAATCAGTTCAGATTACCCACTCAGATGACTAAAGCTTTTTATTAATATGTGTGAAGAGACTTTTAAGATTCTTAAATTTGCCTTTTGGAAGGATTCTTTACAGAGGCAACTTTTAACTAGTCTCCTAGAAACTTGTGCACACCGTTACAAAATGTGTCTCATTATTTTGAGGAGATAGAGGACCCAGTTCTCTCTAGAGCTCTTCATAAGTGGATAAACAAGGTTGAAAGTTTCCTGCTGTGACCACTGTTGTTCAAGACTATCTTTGATAAAGTTAATCTACTTGTTCAGGAAAACATACATTTGCGTCCATAATTTTTATCCATATAGTAAGCCTGAGTCCCAGAGGGAAAAGTTCCAGACTCTGGACTCAGAAGAACCCGTTTTCTTCTTTGTTCCCGTAAAGCACATTGACCTGTCGGAGGCCTTGTCATGAGCACAGTATGAAGGCACACACGAGTCTTTCCACGATGTCAGCTTTTCAGTCGTAAAGCAAAGTTAATCAGAATGTATCAAGCAGGTTCGGGATTCCAAACTCATTGACATTTCCCCAGGTGATTGAACTTGGCTTCTTGCGCAGCACACAAAGCAGAAGACAGGCTACGGGACACACAAAATAAAGAAGGGTGTAGGACGTTAATGAACCAAACCCTGCAGTCAGTCTGTTGGTGCACAGTTGAGGTGAGGCCTTGCTCTGGCCAGGGGTCAGCACTCGGCATTTACTGCTTATTATGTTCAAGCAGGCAAGGGTCTCCGTTCTGTTCAGAGGTCAATCCGGGAGCGCCCTGCCGACGGCAACAGCTGTGGTTTTAAGCGGTCGTACGTAGAGGAGTCGTGTCTCAAGAGTTAGTTGGCTGTAAAAATCCTCCCCCCTTTTTCCTTTTAAATGCTTATTTATTTAGAGAGTGAGAGACAGAGCGAGGGGAGGGACGACAGAAAGAGAGGGAGAGGAAGAGAGACAGAGAATCCCAATCAGGCTATATGCTGTCTACACAGAGCCCGACCTGGGGCTCAGATTCATGAACCATAAGATCATGACCTGGGACAAAATCAAGTGTCTGTCGCTCAAGTGACTGATTTACCTAGGCGCCCCCGAAGTCCTTCCCCTTTCAAAGGATGCAAACGGTCTGGGCCCTTGCAGACCTCCCTGCTTCTGTATGTTACCAGTTTTGGGCATCAGCTGATGTTGGTCCCTATGGTATCTCAAAGCTGCAGTGCCTTTAGATGCATTCTTGCTTGACACAGGCCCCTGCTTGACATGAGAGACTCCGTTTTGCTCTCTGCAGGCCTCACACTGGGCCCCATCCAGTTTGGGACAGACCAGTCCATCTCTAAATGCAGTCCAGAGAAAGAAATGCTCAAACAGTTGGAGATTCCTAATGAGAAACAGCAAGGCTCAGATCTGAGAGGGACTCACCCCCACCCCACCCTCACCCCTGCCTTTCAGGGGGGAGGGGGCGCTAAATATTGGAGAGTGTATGTGAGAAGCTTGGCTTATTCCTGCACAGGACTGCCCATTATTACCAGAGGTCATTGGAGAGCTCCTTCAAATCTTGCTTCTGAAGTCAGAACTTTTTTTTTATTTCTTTTTTATGTTTATTTATTTTTGAGAGAGAGAGAGAGAGAGAGAGAGAGAGAGAGAGAGAGAAAGAGACAGAGCACAAGCAGGGGAGGGGCACAGAGAGAGGGAGACACAGAGTCCAAAGCAGGCTCCAGGCTCTGACCTGTCAGCATAGATCCCGATGTGAGGCTCGAACCTACAAACCGCGAGATCACGACCTGAGCCGAAGTCAGACGCTTAACCAACCGAGCCAGTTCAGGTGCCCCTGAAATCAGAGCTTTTAACAGATAAACTGAGGTACATTAATATTTTGAAGAGTTTCTTTGAGCAAACATTAATTCAATCAAGCAGCTACCAAACTGGACATAGGAGCACTCCACTGACTGGAGCTGGAGAAAGGCTTTTATAGAAGGAAGGAAGCAAAGCAATTAGATTAGATTGGCTGTAGCTTAATTGTTTGCCTTATTTGTGAAAACCCGGTTACCTGTTTGTGATTAGGTGTTCTTAAATTTAATTTCCTCAGATTTGAGTGCATTGACTCTGGCTTGGGTTTCCTTTTACTTGCATAGGCCACCAAAGTCTTGGAATCTCAGTCTCATGGCCTTTTCGCTTTATTACTTTAGCAAATGTATTATTCTCAAGTATGGTGATACTTTTCAAGTAATTAGTCTCTCTGAATTATATGAGATCGAATGTGACTATTCTATGCAAAAATAGTTAAAATGACATACAAGGCTGGAAAATTTGGGGAGGAAATTGTGCATGTTTGTAACTGAATCCTTAAAATAAAATGTACATGAAATGTTAATTGTTTGAATCCATAGTAACAGAATCTTCTAGTTTGTCATTCTGGCAAAGGGATTATCATAAATTTGTACCATATTTATTACTTGTCTATTACCTACTGAGCATTGGCTTTTGACCTTGCCTCCTACATTAATATTATATAAATGTTTTTTTCTTTTAAGCAACTGTGAAATAAGTTTGCTTTAGTTTTATTGTACTTGACCTCAGTGAGCTTTAAGGAGAAATAACTTGTAAAAGGATAATTGCAGTATAATGTTACTGCTGTGAAATAAGATGTTCAAGTTACAACAGAAGAACAGACAACATACACATTAAAACACGGAGGTTGAGTTAGGCAAATTTTTCTGGAGATGACGCATTTAGAGAAGTTAATTAGGTACAGAACAGGGAAAGGAGAGGAGGAAAGGAATTAATCATTTTAAAGAAAGAAGTGGGAACAAACCTGTTGGCTCAAACATGACCCTCCCAGCTGAACTCTTCTCCGTGTCCTCAGTTACATAGTCAGTGATGGTGCCATTAGAAAGCAGTTTTCCTCTCTCCCAGTTTTAAAATTAGCATTACAATGTTGATAAAGATTATTATTTAGCTTCTTGACAATTTTTTCAAATTCCAGCTGGTTAGCATACAGTGTAATATTAGTATCATGTATAGATTTTCACTAAATTCACTTGCATACAACAGCCAGAGATGATCACAGGTGCACTCTAATAGCCATCATCCATTTAGCCCATCCCCCCATCCCCCTCTCCTTCAGTAACCCTTAGCTTGTTATCTATAGTTATGAGTCTGTTTCCTGGTTTGCCTCTCTTCTGAGGCACATTTTTCATATGTTCATGTTTTGTTTCTTCCACATATGAGTGAAACCATATGGTATTTGTCTTTCTCTCATTTATTTCACTTAGCATGATACTCTCTAGCTCCATCCATGTCATTGCAAATGGCAAGATGTCATTCTTTTTGATGGCTGAGTATTATTCCAGTGTGTGTGTGTGTGTGTGTGTGTGTGTGTGTGTGTGTGTGTGTACACACCACATCTTCTTTATCCATTCATCAGTAAATGTACCTTTGGGCTTTTTCCATAATTTGGCTATTATTGATAGTGCTGCTTTAAACATCAGGATGCACGTATCCTTTTGAATCAGTATTTTTGTATCCTTTGAGTTAATACCTAGTAGAGCAATTGCTGGATCTTAGGGTAGTTCTATTTTTAACTTTCTGAGGAACCTACATACTATTTTCCAGAGTGGCTGCACCAGTTTGCATTCCCACCAACAGTGCAAGAGGGTTCCCATTTCTCCAAATCTTTGCCAACATCTGTCATTTCCTGTGTTGTTAATATTAGCCAGTCTGAGAGCTGTGAGGGGATATCTAATTGTGGTTTTGATTTATATTTCTCTGATGATGAGTGATGTTGAGCATCTTTTCATGTGTCTGTTAGCCATCTGTATGTCTTCTTTGGAAAAAATGTCTATTCATGTCTTCTGCCCATTTATTAACTGGGTATTTGTTTCTTTAGATGTTGAATTTGATAAGTTTTTTATAGATTTTGGATACTAACCCTTTATCAGATATGTCATTTGCACTTATCTGCTCCCACTCTCAAGGTTTCTTTTCAGTTTTGATTGTTTCCTTTGCTGTGCAGTAGCTTTTTTTCCTTGACAAAGTCACCATAGTTTATTTTTGCTTTTGTTTCCCTTTTCTCAGGAGACATACCTAGAAAGACGTATCTAGAATTGTCTATGCCCAGTGTGGAAGAGATTATAGCCTGTGTTCTCCTCTAGAATTTTGATGGTTTCCTGTCTCACATTTAGGTTGTTATTCATTTTGAATTTCTTTTTGTGTATGGTGTAAGAAAATGGTCTAGTTTAATTCTTTTGCAAGTTGCTGTCCAGTTTTCCCATCACCATTTGTTGAAGAGACTGTCTTTTTACCACTGGATATTCTTTCCTGCTTCATCAAAGATTAATTGACCATATAATTGTGGGTTCATTTCTGGATTTTCTTGTCTATTCCATTAATCTATGTGTCTGTTTTTGTGTCAGTTCCATACTCTCTTCATCATTAAATCTTTGTAATATAACTTGAAGTCCAGAATCGTGATGCCTACAGCTTTGTTTTTCTTTTTCAAAATTGCTATGGCTATTTGGGGGTTTCTGTGGTTCCATACAAATTTTAAGATTGTTATAGCTCTATGAAAAATGCTGGTAGTATTTTGATAGGAATTGCATTAAATGTACAGATTGCTTTAGATAATATAGACATTTAACAATATTTGTTTTTCTAATCCATGAGCAGGAATTTTTTTCCATTTCTTTGTGTCATCTTAGATTTCTTTCATCAGTGTTGTATCGTTTTCAGAGTACAGATCTTTTGTCTCTTTGGTTAGGTTTATTTCTAGGTATCTTATTATTTTTGGTGTAATTGTAAATAGGATTGATTCCTTGATTTATCTTTCTGCTGCTTTATTATTGGTGTCTAGATATTATTTAGCTTTCTGACAGTTGTCAAAATATATCTAATGGCCAAGAATTCTGTGACCCAGGGGAAAGAAAGAACTTGTGAATAATGCCTTCCCATATGTCCAATGATGAAATTCCAATTTTGATATCATCTGCATGATAAAATTCAATAAGAGATAATCAGATACCAGAACATGTGTACCCTATTTCTTTTCTTAGGGAATAACCAAAAATCCTCAGTCCTTTTCTACACATAAATTTAAAGGGATTGTACTTCAATATATTGCCTACATACTTTTTTTTTGTTTTATTTCTTCTTAATGTAAGGTTATTAAAAGTCTACACATATAAAGCATTTGTTCTGATCACCCTTCCTCCTCTCTTCTTCTTCCCTAAAATTCCCTCTTCCCATCATTAAAGTCTTTATTTGATTAATCCTTACATTAAGTTTGTACTTTAATGAACTATCTTTAGAAAAGATATTTATGGACATCAATCTGAATTAGGCCTCAAGTGGTAGAATCTCAACTATTTTCCTTTATTCTCCTTCATAAAATTCATGAGCCATCATATTTATTTTACATTTACCTAACATATTTCTCTTCTAAATTATAAGTTCTATGAAGATAGCGACCCTGCTTCTTTTATCTGTTTCGGTTTCTCTGTACTGAATACTTAGGAGAGGGTCAAGTACTCACTTTGACAGCACATATAATAAAAAATAAAGAAATAATAAAAAATAAATAATGAATAAGACATGCTCAAAGCCTATCTGTGGACAGAATGAATTAATGAGTAAATGGAGAAAGGATCAAACATACTTTATATTTTAATATTAAAATTCTGTAATTCAAGAAATTATTTTTGGCAAACTGATGAATAATTTTTATAGACATGCAGAGAACTAGTAAAAAATTGTTTCAATTTTTATTAAGCCCACTGGTTCTATCTTATATAATGCTATTGGTTTTACTACTATCAAACTTTTATACTGTTTCCCATTAATCTAGCTATAGTTGAGTCGATCCTAGATTATAGGCTCCAGTTTCAAATTAACTTGCATATATGTACATGTATAAAGAGAGTTATTTTAAGGAACTGGCTCATGTGATTGTGGAAGTCGACAAGTTCAAAATCTGAAAGGTGGGCCAGCAAGCTTGGAGACCCAGGAGAGCCAGTGTTGCAGATGATGTCTACAGGTCATCTCTGGAGGATTATCTCTTGCTCAGGGAAAGCTGGTATTCTTGTTCTGTTCAGGTTAATTCCATTGGCTGAGATCCATTCACATTATGAAGGGCAGTGTGCTCTTCTCAGTATACACTCATTTAAATGTCAGTTTCATCCAAAACATCCTAATAGAACCCCCCGAATAATGTTTGATCAGACATCTTAGATACTTCATGGCACAGCCAAGTAGACACAAAATTATCACCAGAAAGGCCTTTGTGGGGCATCAATAAATCATGTATGATATTGTGGACTGTCTGACACATATTAAAATCTTAGAATATGTTATTGTAATTTATGTTTAAGAAAGTTAGTAATGATCAATATCTGTCTCTATTTTTCCATAAAAGTATGAAAATTAAGCATATATCTCATACAGTAAAGGATATAGTGTTACTTTTCAAAAGGTATATATATCTATACCTATTTGATAGTCACTAACTTCCCTTAAATTGTTTATCTTTTTGGTTCTTTTAGCCCCCAGAGCTCAACCTACAAACTATAAGTTCTAGTAATAATCAAATACTCAGTGTGCTTACAACTATTAAACTTTTACAAGATTTACTTAGTGAACTCTTATTAACACTCAAAATTGAGTTCATAAGTTAACACATTTTTGTAACCTTTCAGGATATCATTAATGCCCTAAACTGTGCTCTGAAATTACAATATCATTGCTTCTAATTTTGTTACAGTATATTCATCAATCAAGTCATTTTCAGTGCTCAAAATTAGATTTTTAAAAGCTATGATTCTGAACATTTCTTTTGATTCACTGAGCAGTAGAATTGAGATTAGAAGGGAGCAATAGAATTCTCAGTTCAGTATCTAAATTGAGAAACGTACTTTGTCAATTCATCTCAATATTAAGATGACATTTTAGCCACAAAGCTTGTGAGCAATAGAAATTTGATTAGGCATACACACTCTTCAACCCGGAGAAATCTCTGAAAGGGAGAAGAAAGTAAAGGACATAGAGTAGCTTTAATATGATTTTGCATGTTGTTCAATCTAGAACAGAATTCACTAGAATATAGAGTTGGGCCATGAAGGCACTTATTTGTGTAAGATGGACACAGCTTAGCATATTAGACCAAATCAAGACTTAGGGCCTACTCTTCCCCAAATGTAATTCCATATCATAGAAGTTTCTACTCCAATAGAAAAAGAATGTATACTTATGACAAAATAAAGAAGAACTCTATTAATGTTAGAAAAAATACTTTTTGTTGAAAATCGATATATCTTGTACACGGTAAAAGAAAAAAGTATTTTTGTCATTTGAAAGGAAGGGCATTTAGTTTATGGGATAACAGAAATTTTACATCAATAACAATGAGAAAAATAAAGTAAGAGTTGAGATGGTAATATTTTATCAAATACAACAATAATGGTGAAAACATCGCAAGAAGCTTTTGCAAGAATCAAGTGGTCTCCTTCCACTTAATGCTAACGAGTCTAATACTTGCACAAATTTTGGTTTGATAGAAACTACAAGAGGTAGCATGGTTCCTTGGGCTTTCAAAGCTTTAAAATGTTAAAGGAAGTGAGTTCGTAACTGAACCCAGGTTTCTCCTAGAGCATGTACCATAGAGGGGGCTCTTGAGTTACCAGGGGAAAAGTAACTGAAAGTTAGTTAAAAGTAGATCTGAAAGCCAGAGGCTGACTTCACTTGCAATGTCGGAACAGTGAAGAACTATAAAAGGAAGTCATTTAGGGAACAGAATGTAATTTTATTATAGAATATTTGAATTTTGGATCTGCTTTGGAGCCGAGGTCAAAATGAAGTTTCTCCTCCTCTTCCTGGTCTGGACCTAGGCAGCAGGGAGAATTTAGTGTGGCTCTGACACTGACCTTGCTGCCTGTACTGGAATCACACACTGCCTCATGCCAGTAAGAAAGATATCTCCAGAAAAGCCCCATGAATTCACCAACACGTAACACAAGAATCTCCACTAACAGAGAACATCAAAACGGGCCACGTTTTCTACCATTAATGGAGTGTCAAGAAAGGATGAAAGTTTACTTTTTATAGATTGAAGTTATATGAATAGAGACACAGAAAAAAACGATCCCTTATTCTTCCGTTAGTAGCCCGAAGGAAAACTCTACATGAGTATAAGTAAATAGGAAATAGATCAATATGGTATAATAACTTTCACTGAATATATAATTATGCATCAAAAATAATTAAAAATTATCCTTGACCAAAATATATTAAACAGGAAAACATGTGTGAATAAGTGATCATATCGTAAGTGCTTTATTTAAAAGACTGAACAAACTTAGATCCAGATGATTCAAATTATTCTGGGTTACAGCTACATAATTTAAAATGCTTAGCATATGTTATATGTTCTGCATTTGGCTGACACAGAGTTGACGACTCACACTGTATTACGTTTCCTCTCAAAGTAAATGTTACCATTCAAGGCATTTTGTATTAAAATACATTTTGAATCAGTCTAACAGTTTGGACTCACATTCTTTGAAGAGTAATTTTCAAGTTAAACATTAAATACCCATCTTTGTGCAAAGACATTAAATGGATATCAGATATCACTGTGGGCATTTTTGACCTTCTTGTATTTCTTATATTTATTTTCAATAGTATACCAAGTTGGAATATGAAATATCTTATCCTTGCTGATATACTTGAGGAACTATTTCAGTTGACATTAGTTATAAATTGATTAAATTTTACAAGCATTTTTCATATGCCTGTGATTAGCGTAAAAGCATGATCCCATTGTTGAGCAAATATTAAATTTTCCAGACATTTTTATTGTTACACAGCCTACTTCTCTTTGAATTACTGCACATAAATAAATACACATTTATATGTTAAAGCAAAAACACATACACCTACAATTGAACTCTTGGAAGATGGAAGGGTTTTGAGAATACATATGAGTATTGAAAAAGGGCCCTCTGGTTTCTAGATATCACCAGAACTGCCTTTGAATATATATTATAGATAAAAGGAAACTGCATTGAATGCCGTTATTATCTGGCTATAGAATTCTTATAAATATAACTCAGGAAAGACCTATTTTGAATAAGACAACTAGAAACTCAAAAATTATTTTAAAGCACAGGTATAGGGATACAAAATTAAAAGATCAAGGTAGTATTTTGGAATTTTAACACTGGCAGGGAGATTAACAAACACTTTCATGGACAAACAGAAAATATAAGAATTGAGTAAGTGACTTCAAATTTACACAGCCCGGATCATTTCTGAAACTAGATTTAAAGATTTTAAATACAACATTCTCTCATTGTCCATTCTGATGCTAGGACAAGAAAGGAACAATAACAGCTATTTAGTGCATAATATGTGTGAATGAAACCCCAATGAGAGATGCAGAACACTACCTGCTAAACCATTTATCATGGCCTCTTCCTCAGACATTTCTCACTTCCTTACGTAGAAAATGAAGCACTGAGTGAAAATTAATTTGGTTGTGTTAAACACATATTTGTATTATTTCTAAAAGCTATTTTATCATTAGAATGACATTCAGAAGCTGTAAAGAGGCCAACCCAATAAATTAATGCATAATGAAACAACAGTTTATTAATATTTATTTACTTATTTATTTTTAATATACAGTTGACCCTTGAACAGCATGGGTTTGAACTGCATCAGTCCACTTATACACAGATTTTTACTGGAAATGTATTTCCTTTTCCTTGTGATTATCTAAATAAAATTTTCTTTTCTCCAGTTTGCTTTATTGGAACAATACAGTGTAATAGATCTACCAAATACATATTAATTGACTACACTCTCAGTAAGACTTCCCATCAACAGTAGGCTATTGGTTAAGTTTTGGGAGAGTCAAAAGTTACTGCTGGAAATATTCCTTGTCTACTTTGTGTGATATTAATAGAGACACTCAAACTTTGTTTAGATTCATGTTTGCATAGTATATTATTCACTTAATCCATCTATATCAGTGTGTACCTAAGATGAGCTTCTAATAGGCAGAATATCCTTGGGTTTTGGGTTTTTTTTATCCAGTATAAGTCTATCTTTTAATTGACACATCTAAACTATTTACATTAAATATAGTTATAGAAATAATTCATGTAGGTTTACCTATTTATTTGTTATTTTTTTTCTCTGCCCTAACCCTCTCCTGCCTTCATTTAGTTTACTGAATTTTTTTTTTTTTTTAGAATTCGATTTTAATGTCTGTTTTTCACTCCATTTACGTAATACTTCTAGTGGCTACCTAACTGTCATGGTCTATTCACAGTTAATGCTTTACCACGTAAGACATGGAACACTTATAACCATTTCCGCCTTTTCCTCCTTCCGCCGATACATGTGATAGTTGCCACAGGTTTTGTACTACATTCATAGAACAACTCCCTATAATATATTATAGTTTTGCTTTCAATAATCACACTTTTTTGAATAATTAAAGTAGAGGTAATATTCTATTCTACCTACCCAAATATTGTCATTTGTGAAACTCTTTCATCATTTCTAAAGTTTAGATTTTCCCTCTGGTCTCACATTTTTGCAGAACTTTCTTTAGCATTTCCTTTAGAGTAGCACTTGCAATGAATTTTCTTAGCTTTTCATCATTCAAGAATGTCTTACTTGGCCTTTATTCCTGAAAGTTATTTCACCTGAACAGAGTTTTGAGCCAATGATTTTTCTTTTTCTTTTTCTTTCTCTTGTCCCTTGAAAGGAATTGCTTACCTTCTGCTTTCTTTCTTTCCTTATGAAAAGTATGTAGTTATTGGGATGGTACTTCCCCTGAATAAAACTTTTCCTCCATTTGCACTCAATGTATCTGTACACAGTTTTCTTTGAATCTGTATTCTTTAAGGTTGCTGTGTATTTTTAATCTGTAAATTTATGTCTTTCCCTAAATTGAGGAAGCTTTCAGCCATAATTTTTTCTTTTATACCTCTTCTATTTAAAAATTATTTCTTGGGGCGCCTGGGTGGCGCATTCGGGTAAGCGTCCGACTTCAGCCAGGTCACGATCTCGCGGTCCGGGAGTTCGAGCCCCGCGTCGGGCTCTGGGCTGATGGCTCAGAGCCTGGAGCCTGTTTCCCATTCTGTGTCTCTCTCTCTCTCTGCCCCTCCCCCGTTCATGCTCTGTCTCTCTCTGTCCCAAAAATAAATAAACGTTGAAAAAAAAAATTTAAAAATTATTTCTTATTTCTTTGTGCTTCAGATTATATAATTTTTATATATCTCTTTTCAAGTTTACATTCTCTTTTCTCCTCATCACTACCCTGCTATCAAGCCTATCCAGTACATTATTTAATTTCAGATATATTCTTAAGCTCTGTTAACTTTCATTTTTATTGTAATATTTATTTTTCTGATAACAATTTTCTCTCTTTCCTCTTATTTTGTTGTTGCCCTATCAATCATTTTTTCTAATTTAATTTACTTCCCCTCTTCATGTACTAGTCTTTTCAGAGTGTTCCAGTAGTTGGTTGTTTTCTTTTGTTCTGTTTTTGTATTTTAATCACACTTTTTACTTCTAATCACTGGGAAATATAGAATGCAGGGGGATTATTCACACTTAGCCAGCAGATGGTTAAACGCCCCGTATTTAACTTTGAAAAAAGTAATCAAAAAAGATAGTGAAGAAATTCATAAAACATTAATCAGATAATATTGACCAATACAAGTCTGATTTTTGAAACTTTAGTCAAAATATAGGTTGTGGTTAATAGATTTTACCTGACTTGTTTTCCTCATTTTTCTTCAGATAAGAAAATTATGAATGAAACATTGACATGACATCAGAATTAATTCATTCAGGTATTAGGGAGTTCCCTTAAGGTTTCTTCAATTATGTATGGGTAATGATGGAGATATTTTCAACTCAAGGAATATGCTTAGTGTAATTAGAAGCTTAACATCCTAAAGCCCTGATTGGTACAATATCTGGCTTTGGGTTGGCAACAGCAGCCAACAAGCACGAGACAGAAATGTTGAAAAAAAAATATATGTATAATGAAATGAAGAACTCAGTCTGAATGTTAAAAGGATCAGAGTGTTTCAGAAAAAAATTAGTCCATATCAGAATATAATTCAATAGAGTCTACTCAAATAACTCCAAGTATAAAGAATATTACAAACATCGAGGTAAGAACATATTTTTTTTTAAATATACAAACAAAATTAGTCTGGATCAAAGTGAGATTTGTGGGAAAATATTTAAACTGAATTTCTTTACCTAAAAAATTGCCATTTATATGTCAATGTAATATAAGAAATTATCAAAAATTCAAAGACACTTGTAAATATCCTATATCAAAAATTGATTTGAATTTACATGGCAGTGAGAGATCATGGCCTGCACTGCCTAATATTGAACAAGCCATTGAAAAGAAACTTGAAATAACAAGAAATACAACTGCTATTATGATTACACAATATTGGACATCTCATTACTGCTCAGTATTTCTTTACTGTCTTTTTTATGTGTGCACACTTGAGGATGATCACTCCCTACCTCCTCCATTGCAGTTAGACACAATCATATGAATTGTTTTGATCAATGATATATAAACAGAAGCATTAAAGATCTAGTATACAGTTCTCCATTGTTTCCTCTTCTATTGCAAACTTCGAAGACATTTTAACATGGTGGCATGTTAAAGTAGTGAAGCTGTCTTCAACTTGGGTATTCAAGTGACCAAATAAGACCGATCTGCCATAATCATGAAGTGTAAGGGAGAAATTAATCTTTGTTGTTATTGTAACTGAGAGTTAGAGTTGCCTGTTACTTCAAAATAGACAAATACAGACTGATCAGTAAATACAATATAATATGAATGCCTTAGCTCTTTCAGGCTGCTATAACAAAATATAGTTTAAAAATCATGGCATTTTTTAGCTTATGAACACCAGAAATTTATTATTTTTGAATATATTAAAATTAAATTAAAATTAATTTAAAATCTATTTTATCTGATGTTGGTATAATAATTACAGCACCCTATTGGTTAGTATTTACGTGGTATATCTTTTTCCTTCCTTTTGCTTTCTACTTCTTTTCACTTTAAATCTAAAGTATTATAGCCTACATATAGTTGAAGTATGTTACTTTTAAAACTATTCATGGGGCACATGGATGGCTCATTTGCTTAAGCGTCTGACTCTTGATTTCAGCTCAGTTCATCATCCCACTGTTCATGGGATTGAGCCCAGCATAGGGCTCTGTGCTGACAGTGTGGAGTTTGCTTGGGATTCTCTCTCTCCCTCCTTTTTTGCCCCTCCCTGTTCCTGTGAGCACTCTCCCTCAAATTAAATTAAATTAAATTAAATTAAATGAATGAATGAATGAATGAAATTATTCTTTCAATCTCTGCCTTGTTTGGAATGTTTATGATTTGTATTTCTTGCAATCATTAATAAGGTAGGATTATGTCTGCCATTTTGCTTTTGTTTTCTATATGTATTATCTTTGTTTCTCTCTCCTCTATTAATGCCTTTTTTAAATAGATATTTTCTTTTGTGTTATTTTAATACCTTTGTTATTTCTGTTACTATCCTGAAATATTTTCTTAATGGTTGCTGTAGGAATCAAAATTAATATCTCGACAATAATAGTATAGTTTGGATTAAGGCCAATTTAATTTCCATAGTGTACAAAAACTTTCTCTTTAGCTCTGTTTCCTACCTACTTCTTTGCCAGATTGTCCTTTGTAAACTCCAAATTCCAGTTTTACATATTAAATGCTCCTCAACACAAATATGTTGTATTTGTATGTAATTATTTACTTTGTAATATGTAATTATTTATTTTGTCGTTTTTTTTAATGAGATGGGCAAAAAAGTTAAAAGTACACTTATATTAATTTTAAAAATGATTTTTATAGTTACCTTTATCCTATAGTTAGTTGTTTTTTATTTGTTTTTGTTTTTGTTTTTGTTTTTAATTTTTTTTTTTTTTCAACATTTATTTTTGGGACAGAGAGAGACAGAGCATGAACGGGGGAGGGGCAGAGAGAGAGGGAGACACAGAATCGGAAGCAGGCTCCAGGCTCTGAGCCCTCAGCCCAGAGCCTGACGCGGTGCTCGAACTCCCGGACCGCAAGATCGTGACCTGGCTGAAGTCGGACGCTTAACCGACTGCGCCACCCAGGCGCCCCTATTTGGTTTTGTTTTTAATGTCAATTTAATTTATTCTCTAGTGTCTTTTTATTATAAGCTGAAGGACTCACTTTAGTAAGTATTATGTGTTAGGTTTGCTAGTGATTATTCTCTCTGTTTTTATCTGGAGATGTCTTAAATTTCGCTTAATTTTTGGGTAAGAATTTTGTTGGATAGAGAATTCTTGATTGGCAGCCTTTCAGCATGTTTAAATTATCCCATTGCTTCTGGACTCTGTGGTATTTGATAAGGAATCATATTTTAATCTTACTGTGGATCCTTTGTACTTGATATATTATGTCTTTCTTCTTTCATGATAATCTCTTTGTCTTTGACATTCAACAGTTTGATTATTATGTGTCTAGGTGTGGATGTCTTCTAGTCTATTCTATTCAGACTTCATTGAGCTTCTTAGATGTGTAATTCATATTTCTATCGTATTCAGACATTTTCAGACCATTATTTATTCAAATACTCTTTCTGCCTCTTTCTACCTCTTCTCCTCTCTGTCTCTTCCATTATATATATATAGACACATTTGAAGGTGTCCAACAGATCACTGAGTCTCTATTATATTTCTCTCTTCTATTTTTTTCCTCTTCCTCAGATGTGATCATCTCAATTGACCTATGTCCAAATTCATTGCTTCTTGCTTCTTTATTCTGCCAGCTTGATTCTGTTGTTTAGCTGTTAAAATACATTTATTTTACTTAGTGTGTTTTAGCTCCAGGATTTTTACTTATTCCATAAGCTATCCTCTATTTGGAAAGGCGTTTCCACTAGCATTTTTAGATATTAATTATTTGAGCATACTTAAAATAGCTACTTTAAAGTATTCTTCTATTAAGTTCAACATCTGGGCTCTCTCATGCTCAGTATCTACTTCTTTTCCTGTATTGGCCAACATATTGTTTGCATGGCTCACGATTTTTTCTCAAATACCAGCATTTTAAGTAATATAATGTGGCAACTCTAGATACTGGATCTGGATCTGTCTCCTTCCAAGAGTTTGCTCTATTGCTGTTTTTTGTTTGTTTATTTGGCTTTTTTTTTTTTTTAGCACTTTGCAGAACTCACTTTGTTAGTCCAGATTCTGTGTAAACATTCTGTGTTGCCAGTGGAATCTCTATACATCATAGCTTAGCTCTCAGCTAATCACTGGTCAAAGCTATTCTTACATGCCTGGAGCCAATTAAGTCCTCAGGCCTTTGTCACCAGACTCTCTGTTCAGAAGCATTCATTCAGTGCTCAGGCAGGCTGTTTATATTTGTGCCTTACTCTTCACTTCCTGCTTGCACAGAACCAAAGGACAAACAAAGGCCAAGGCTAGATGCATCTCCATTGATTGTAGGCATGCAGACACTCCCAGACATGCAAATAGCCCTATTTGTAACGTTCTACACTTACCAAAATATGTCACAGCTTTTCAGAGTCCCCTGTGGCTATCTCATTCTTCAGCTTTCCTTTTTTAGGGTTTTTGTCATTTTGCTGTTTATGTCAACTGCCATTGCCACCTCAGGCACCTACAGTGTTAAACAACATGCTGATTGTTTATGATAAACATACCCAGGGACAAACCTGTTCCTACTGGGAGAACTGTAAATATGTCAATTAAAGACAAATTTTGCAAGTGAGATTTTCTAGAGAACTTTCAGAAATGTCAAATAATGACAAAATCTTGGAATGTGATTTTGAAAAAAAATTCTACCTCTCTCTTCTTTTCATTGCCTATAATGTTGATACTCAAGTCTCCCATGGGAGAGGGGACAGGAGTAATGACAATAGGGCAGGTTAAAATACCGCAAGGCTCCCTGTTATTCTGTTCTTTCCAACATTCATTTGTTTTTTGTATTTTGGTTTTTTCCTAGAACAAACACTCATTAGGTAGTTGGAGCTCACTGCTTAATTTCCAGCGTTATGAAACCTTTGGTTTTGACTTTTATTTTTTAATTCTCTCATTGCTAGTATGGAGAAGATTTCCAGAAGTTCTTTATCTGCCACTTCTGCTGACATCACTCCTTCTTTACTATTTCTCATTCAAATATATTGGAAATATCTTATTTACTTCAATTCACAATCTTTTTTGCTTCCTCAAAGGCCTCATCTATATTTGTATCTGCTTTGAACAAATGTTACATCTCAGCCTAAAAGAATTTTATCTAAAAAGGGCTTTTCTTATAGCTCTTAACATGTTATAACTCTAATATATATATATATTAACACAGAATCCTGTGCTTTAAATTACAATAATCGCATTTGAATTTTTTAGTTAAATATCTGTCATCTTTAATCATAGGTTTGCAAAGTCTGAGAGATCATGGATCAATTCTGTCTTGTTCTATGCATCATTCCTAGGACCTAGTATAATTCTTGAGTAGGTATCATCCAATAGAGTAATGAAACTATGTGAATATGAGGATATTTATTGAAAATTTGCATAACTATTTAAATAATGGTGACTTTTAAAAATTATATGTCCAATCATTTATTGGTTGATTTGTCTTTCTTCCACTTCCCAGTTGCCATTAGTGCTTATCAGGAGTAACAAGGTCCTTTACAAAATATATAATTTCCTAAAGCTGATTGCATAATAAATAAATCATGAAGCAAATGGGGTTAGAGGTAGTTAGAAAATGTTGACCTCACCCAATATTTGCATCCAAAAAATTGACACCACAAAAAAAATCACATCAGAAAATCACAAAAATAAGGATATGAAAACAGCATCTTGAAACATCACACCTGGTAGATAATGGTTCAGAATGAATGTGATACTTGAGATAAGTGTGTCAACAAAACAATGTCAGAATGCCTATTTGCTGGAATCCACAGGAATGTAAGCGGATTAATGATCAAAACAGAGGCCATTTAGAAAAAGAGTAAGGCTTTCCTGCTATTCTTTGCTGTCATAATTTGGGCTGTAATACCTTCATCTGCATTTCAGTTAATTCACCCACAGGTCCAGCAACACCTTGTCCCTCACAGTTTCAGAAATATGCGTGTATACAGTACCAGAGGACGTTTATCCTGGCTAATTTTCCTACATTTGAGAAGTGGATATGTGATTCATATGAAGTCTAAAATAATTACTGGAAAATGTAAAACTAGAATTCAGTTTCCTTTAAAATCTAATGTGTTTTCATCTCATTCAAATATCTTTTCATCTCAACTGTTTGTTGAGATTGTCCCTTTATTTTATTCTTTTGGAACTTTTTCAAGTGTGGTGATATATATAATTCTCATATTTATTTATTTTTTTCTTTTGTTGCTTCTCAAAATAGAACATACATTCAGTCTTGCCTAAAAGCATAGCAGTTGGCTCCAAGAAGAAAACACACAAATGACCCCACTCTCCTTAAACCATAATGGGGTGTACAGGGTTCTAAGAGGCTACGCTCTGCCCAGCCAGCTGGACTCTTCACTGAGTCCTTACTGCTATTACATTCAGGCATCCTCTGGAATGAAAAGATTCCCTTCAAAGCACTGGAGAGTGACAGACAGGGTCTCTCTTCTCTGGGACTCCCCAGCCTACATTTAGCAAGAGATCTCTGCTCATAGACACTCAAAAATATAACTCAGTTGCTCTCTGAGAATTTCTTTTGCCCTCAGCTAATTAAATGTATCTCCACTGTGAGATAAAACTAGCTCAGTGTTATCATTTTTTATTTATAATTCTATGGTTTTTTTTAAATAAATCCTTGAGGACATTTTTTTTCCTTCAAAGCTAAACTTTTCAACTCAGAAAACTCACAAGTTTTAAACAGCTTTATTGTGGTATAATGTGTATAGCATAGATTCAGCTGTTTTAAGGCTATAGTTCAATGAGTTTTAGTAGATTTATGGAATGTGTGACTATCAATGCAGTCCAAATTTAGAACATTTTCATTAACTCAGAAACATCCCTCATGCCAATTTGTGCTCAATCCATTTCCCACCCTCCAGACTCAGGCAACTTGCAATTTACTTTCTGTCTCTGCACATTTACATTTTCTAGATATTTCGTATAAATAGAATCATGCAATGTGTAGTCTTTTGCATCAGACTCTTTTGCTTAGCATAATGTGTTTGAGGTTATTACTGAAATTTTAATAGGAATTGTATAACATCTATAGATTAATTTGGGGACAATTGCTATTTTAATAAATTTAAGTCTTCTAATTAAATAATGTGAAATTACTCTTTATTAATATAGATGTTTTTAATGTTTTATTTATTTTTTAGTGTTTAGTTTTCAGTATAAATTTCTTATACATAAAAAAAATACTTCTAAGAATTGTATTCTTTGCGATAATCTTGAATCAAGGAATAACTTAATTTCATTTTCAGAGTATTCATTGCTGGTGTGTAGAAATCTAATAGCTTCATTGCTTCATTCTTTATTTGGTTGAATTCATGGGTGAAATCATCTGTGACTTAGCTTTTCTTTCTGGGAAGATTTTTAATTACTAAATCAATACTTCTGCTTCTTATAGATCTGTTCAAATTTGAATTAGGTTCAGTAATTAAGTTACCTTGGGAATCATGTTCACTAAAGATGCCTAATTTATTGCCATGATGTTGCTCATAATAGTCCCTAAAATTCTTTCAACTACTAAAATCAGTAATAATATTACCCTTCTTTCATTTCTAATTTTGGAATTTGTGTCTTCTCTATTTTTTTTCTTGGTATATCTAGCTAGAGATTTGTCAATTTTGTTCACCTTTTCAAATAAATTTCAGCTTTAATTATTCAATATTTTAAAATAGTTTATCAAATTTCTGTCTAATTTTAATTATTTCCTTCTTTTAATGTGCTCTGGATGTAGTTGGCTCTTTAATTTTTTTGTTTCCTAAAGAAGGAGATTTCATTATAGAGACATTATTTGTTCTATTCTAATATATACTTTACTAAATACTTTCCTGCTCAGCACTGCTTTAACTGCATATAACACATTTTGATATGTTGTCTCTTCATTTTCATCCAAGTCAAAATATTTCTTAATTCTTTTGAATTCTCAAAAGTTTAAAAACTTTCCTCAAGAGTTATTTAGAAGTATGCTATTTAAATTCTAAATAACTGGATTTTCAAAATGTTCTCCTTTTATTTTCTAATTGACTATCACTGTGGTTAGAGAACACACTCAAAGAGTTCAGTCCTTTTACATTTATTGACTTTTTAGAAATATAATTTAGTATGTGCTGTATCCTAGAGAATATCCCATGTACACTTTGAAAGATTCTACACTTGTTGAGTGAATTGTTCTAGAGATATTACTTTAGTTCAGTTGGTTGGTAGTTTCCAAGTCTATAAACTCATTGATTTTTTATCATGGTAATTCTGTTCATTATTGAGTGCAGGCATGACAGGTTCATTATTGTTGAACTGTCTATCTCTTTCTTCAATTCTGTGAGTTTGACATCACATATTTTGGAGCACTGTCTCTTTCAGTATATATATATACATATGTGTATGTATATATGGGTATGTGCATATATAAGTTATTTAAATGATTATATATGATCATATAAAATTATATAAGTTCATGTGAATATTTATACAAATACACTTCTGATGATTGTCCCTTTTATTAATATAAAATTACTATTTATGTCTAGTAATACTTTCTACTTTAATATTATTTTGTCTGATTATATGTATATATTAATATATATATATTATTTACATATAGTCATTTTGTTGGCATATCTTCAACCTATGTGTGTATTTGAATATAGTGTGCATTTTATAAATGAAACACATTTGGATCTTATTCTTTTTAAAAATCTATTCTGGAAATCACATTCTTTGAAATGGAGTGTATAACCTATTCATATGTAACGTTATTATCTATCTTTTTGGGTGTATGTCTGCCAATTTGCGCTTTGTTTTCTATATGTTTTGTGTCGTTTGGCTTCTGTGCTCTTTGATCACCTCCATTAAAAAATAATTTCTAAAGTATCATTTTAATATATTAGTTATTCTTATTATTCTTAAGTACTTAATGGTTGTGCTGGGAACTATCATAATATAATATATTATATTATTATAATCTACTTATGATTAATACTAAATTCCAGTAAAATATAGAAAAGTTGCTCCATAATGACTCCATTTTCTCTTCTTCCATTTGTTCATGAAGACTGGAGTTGTACTATTTAGATCTTTAAATTTGTTGCAATAGTGTTTTATAGATTCGGTGCACCAGTTTTCCATTCCTTTTAAAAATTTATTTCTAAATACCTTATATTTTTGATGCTCTTCTATTTGAAATTGTTTTCTTAGTTTCATTTTTAGATTATGCACTGCTGATATATAAACCAGAATCGATTTTTGTATATCAATCTTATGTTTTGAGATTTTCCTACTTGTTTATAAATTTTAAATGTTTTTTAATGAATTCTTTAGGGTTTTCCACATGTAAAATCAGGTCATCTTGAATAGGTACATTTTTACTTCTCCTTGTTTAATCTACATGCCTTTTATTTATTTATCTGTTTGTTTTGCCTAATTTCCCTAGCAGGAACCTTCCAGATATTATTGAATAGAGATAGTAAGAATGGAAGTTCTCTCCTTGTTCTTGATATTAGGGGGAGAACATGGAAATTTTCACTACTGTATGTAAGGTTAGCTTTGGGTAGATATCCTTTTTTAAGTTGAGGAAGTCCTTTTTTTTTTTAATGTCTGTTTATTTTGAGAGAGAGAGGTGGAGGGGCAGAGAGAGAGAGGGAGAGAGAGAATCCCAAGCAGGCTCTGCACTGTTAGCACAGAGCTCCATATGGGGCTCCATCTCATGCACTGTGAGGTCAAGACCTAAGCCAAAGTCATTATTTGGAGGCTTCCCCAACTGAGCCACCCAGGCACCCCAAAGAAGTCTATATCTAAATTGTTAGTATTGTATCCTGAAACAATGTTGTACTTTTGGAAATGATTTTTATATGAATATTGAGATGATAATGTGATTTATGTATTGTGTTTTTATTGATTTGGGTATGTTGAGACAACTGCAATGCTGGGATGAAACCCATTTCATCACATTGTATAATTTTGGGGGGAAATTTTGGGATTCAGTTGTGCTATTATTTTGTTGAAGATATTTTCATCTACAGTCATAAAAATACTGGTCTTTATTTTTTTATTGTTCAGTTGAATATATTAGTGAAGCTATATAGAGTTGAACTTTTCTCAGTGGCATATTTTTAAATAATTATCTTTACTTTGTATAGGTTTACTTACAGTTTATACTTTTATGAGGCAATTGCTATAGTTTTTGTCTTCCTACAAATTTTTCTATTCTCTCTAACTTGTCTTCTATGTTGGTATTCAATTATTCATAGTAGTTTCCTTTAATACATTTTATTGCTTTAACATCAGCAGTGGTGTTCCCTTTTCATTCCCAGTTTTATAGTATATTATCTCTCTTCTCTCTCTTTCTCTCTCTCTCTCTCTCTTTTTTTTTTTTTATATCTAGGTCTTTCTGGTTAATGGTCTATCAATATTCTTAATCTTTTCAGAGACAAGTTTTGGTTTTTCAGATTTTCTGTTATTTATGTGATATTTATTTTATTTATTTCCACTGTAATCTTCATTATTCCCTTATTTCTGCTAGTTATAGGTTTGGTATACTGTTCCTTAAGGTTAATAGTTTAGGTTTATGATTTGAGGCCTTTCTCCATTTTTAATAAAGGTAGAGAGCTATAAATTTCCCTCTGAGCACTTCTTTAGGTGTATCCCACAATCTTTGGTATATTGTACCTTTCTTTACATCTCAAGGCATTTTCTACTTTTTCAGTGATTTCCTTCTCAATTTTTTTTTAATGCGTTGTGTAATTTCCATATATTCACACATTTCTCATTTCCTTCTCTTATTGAATTACAATTTTATTCTACTGTACTTGTAAATATTTATTTGTATTATGCCAACTTTATATATTTATTAGGACTTGTTTTAAAAATTTTTTTTTCAACGTTTATTTATTTTTGGGACAGAGAGAGACAGAGCATGAACGGGGGAGGGGCAGAGAGAGAGGGAGACACAGAATCGGAAACAGGCTCCAGGCTCTGAGCCATCAGCCCAGAGCCCGACGTGGGGCTCGAACTCACGGACCGCGAGATCGTGACCTGGCTGAAGTCGGACGCTTAACCGACTGCGCCACCCAGGCGCGCCGATTAGGACTTGTTTTATAATGTAACATACATCCATAGTAGGGAATGTGCCATATGCACTTGAGAAGAATGTATATTTTGCATTGGTTTTTTAGAGTGTTCTGTAGGTGTCTGTTATGTATAATTGTTTTATACTGTTTTCAAATTCTTTATTTACTTGTTGGTGTTTTGCCCAGTTGTTCTAACCATTATTGAGTGAGATATTGACCTCTCAAGTTTTATTTTCATTTAATATATACATATATATGAATATTTTCATTATGTGTGTGTGTATGTATGTATATATACATATACACTTTCCCTCACTTTTGGTTTCACATGTATTTGGGCCTTATACGTCTATACATTTTATGTATTCTTGCTAGATTGACAGTATATTATTAAATTTCCCACTTTATCTCTAATGACTTTTTTTTTGCTTTCACATGTATATTTTCAGAAGTTAGTGTAAATATTCTTTTTTCATTGTAGGGGTTTGCATTGTACTAATATTTTTTCCCTCTCTTTAACTTTCAGCATGTTTGTATCTTTTATTTTTTATTTTTTTTTAATTTTTTAATGTTTATTTACTTTTGAGAGAGAGACAGACAGAGGGAGTGAGCAGGGGTGGGGCAGAGAGAGAAGGAGACAGAGAATCTGAAGCAGGCTCCACGCTGTCAGTGCAGAGCCCACTGCAGGGCTCAAACTCACTAATGGTGAGATCATGACCTGAACTGAAATCAGACACTTACCCACTGAGCCACCCAGGCACCCAGCCTGGTTGTATCTTTTAATCTAAGGTGATAGGAGTATGGACACCATAATGATTAAATGTTTTTTTAATGTTTATTTATTTTGAGAGAGAGAGAGAGGGAGAGGGAGAGGGATAGAGAGAATGTGAGTAGGGGAGAGTCAAAGAGAGATGGAGAGAAAGAATCCCAAGCTGGCTCTATGCTCAGCATGGAGCTCAACACAAAACTCAATCTCAGGATAAGGAGATCCTGACCTGAGCCGAAATCAAGAGTGGGAAGCACCCAGGTGCCCCAGCTTAGAAAATTTTTGTATCTAGTTGAGAATCTCCATCTTTGATTAGATTTCTAAGTCTTTCACATTTAATGCAGTTATTGAAAAGCATGGATTTATGCCTGCTCTTTTTCTTTTTCTTCTTTTTTAATTTTTTTTTTCAACATTTATTTATTTTTGGGACAGAGAGAGACACAGCATGAACGGGAGAAGGGCAGAGAGAGAGGGAGACACAGAATTGGAAACAGGCTCCAGGCTCTGAGCCATCAGCCCAGAGCCCAACGCGGGGCTCGAACTCACGGACCGCGAGATCGTGACCTGGCTGAAGTCGGACGCTTAACCGACTGCACCACCCAGGCGCCCCACTTTTTCTTCTTTTTTATAAACTGTCTTTTATCCTTTTCATTTCTCCTTTACTTCTTTACTGCTATCATTTTATTAAGTGGATATAGTCTAGTGTAAAATTTAATTTTATTTAATAGATGTTAATTATATATTTGAAATATTTTCTTTTTTTTTTTTTCAACGTTTATTTATTTTTGGGACAGAGAGAGACAGAGCATGAACGGGGGAGGGGCAGAGAGAGAGGGAGACACAGAATCGGAAACAGGCTCCAGGCTCTGAGCCATCAGCCCAGAGCCCGACGCGGGGCTGGAACGCGAGATCGTGACCTGGCTGAAGTCGGACGCTTAACCGACTGCGCCACCCAGGCGCCCCTGAAATATTTTCTTAATGGTTGCTCTAAGGATTGCTACATACATCTTAAATCATTCAGATTTCATACTTACCTAATTACACTTCATACTTACCTAATTTTGGTGTAATAGAGAAATTTTCTTCCTATAGAGTTCCATTCCATTCCTCTCTCTCTTGTGGTATCATTGGTATGAATATTACCTCTGCTTATGTTAAACACAATAGTACATTGTTGTAATTATCACTCTATGTAATCTTATATTTTTTGAAGAAGTGAGATTAAAAATAAGATAAAGTATTTATACATAATTGTTATATTATTTGTATATGCCATTCTGTCTATAGATTCAAGTTCCCATCTGTTGTCATGTCCTCATTCTAATAAAATTTCATTCCCACCCATTTTTTTGTGCTGTGATTACAAAATATAATACATATCTATATGTTTTAAGACAAGTAATACAATTATATACCTATTGTTTTATGGAATTGGTTTATAAATCTGTTAACCAATCGGAGAAAGATGCAATCATACTGTATTTTATATTTACGTATATTATACATAGTGCACTATCAGTGCTATTTGTTTTTTAATGTAGATTCCAATTAGTTGCTCGTATCTCTTGCCTCCAGCCTGAAGAACTTCCTTTAATATTCATTGTTAAGTCAGGTCCACCAGAAACTAATTTCCTCAGTTTTCATTTATCTCTGAAAAACTTTGTTTTACTGTAATTGTGTGAGATAATTTTGAATGATAAAATATTATAAGGCATTTTTGTTTTTGTTTTTGTAGTTTTAATCTGAACACTGAGATGCTGTCCCCCTGCATTCTGGCTTCCACTGTTTCTGATCAGGTGTCATCCATTGCTTACATTGATGTTCTCTTAAGAGTCATTCTTCTGCTTTGAAGATTTACTCTTTCCTTCGACTTTCATCCCTTTACTAAAATGAATGTTGATCTCTCTATATATATCCTACTTGGAGTTTGTTGCATTCTTGAATATGTAAACTCCTATTTTCCCTCAGGTATGTGGAAATGTTAACAAATTATTTTTTTGAATATATATATTTTTTCTGTCCTTTCTCTCTTGTCATCCATGTTCTGTTCCACATAAAGTCAGGTTCCTCGGGCAGTATTGTGGAGGTCTTTATCCACATGACTTGCCTCACTCTCTGGAAAGACACTCTTTGTTATTGTATACCAGCTGATGGCAGAGACAGAATTCCACTTTTTCTGGAATGACGCCCTCCTCTTTGAGAAAGTACGGGGTGGTATGGTCTTACTTCATATTCATAGCTTGTCCTCCTGGCATGGAACCATCTTTCTATGAGGAGCTAAGGTAAGGGAAAGAAGGGCCAACTATTTTCAGCTTGCCTCACTTGGGGCACAGCTTCTGTTTTATGAGTAGAAATTGACTGGGGAAATAAAGCCTTACCTTCTAGTCCTGCTCACCCAGAATAGAACTTTTGCATCATGGTTCTGGGGGAGATAAGAAACATTTGTGGCCTGCTTCTGCCAGGATGAAACTGTAACTGTAGCCCTAGACCTGGGTCTAGGGGCACAAAGAGCCCCTGTATTCTTGGCTTTATCTGCCCTGAGTAGGGTGCCTAGAGTACTTTCTAGAAGATGGAACCAGATAGGAAGAGAACCATATCATGGCTAAAATGATACAGATGCCTGCCGTTCTTATGCAAATATATAGATTCTCTTTGATGAATCATTGTCCACTTAACTCTATGCCTTTTGACAATTTTCAATGACTTTAAGTGATTTTTTTAAAAAATAATTTTTCTATTGCTAAATCTTTTTTTTTTTTGCGAAAATAGATTGACTATATATACTCCTCCCTCTGCAATCTTAGAATTTTGAACTTTCTAATATAAATGAAATCATATGATAATTACCCTTTTCCCAGGCATTTTTTGCTCAACATTATGTTTTGAACATTCATTTGTATCGTTGAGTGTAAGTATAGTAGATTATTATCATTGGTGCATTGTAGAAATCTTGTGAATAGGTCACAATTATATATCTATTGGACTTCAAAGTCATTTGTGTCATTTCTAGTTTGGGACCACAATAGATAACTCTGCTATAAGCATTTTTCTCTATCTTTTAGTCAATATATATGTACATATTTCTCTTGAACACATACCTAGGAGAGGTATTTTTAGTCATCTGATAGACACATGTTTTACTTATTAGAAACTGCCAACCTCTTTTGTAAAATGATTTTACTAATGTACATGTCTACCACCAGTATACAAAAGACCCAAAGGTCCACAATCTATTCAATACTTGGTTTTGTCTGTCACTTTCATATCGGTTGGTATGAAGTTGTATCTCATTGTGGTTTGATTTAGTATTTTCTTTTGGCTAATGAGATTGAGTACCTTTTCTTATGTTTATTGATCATTCTAGTGTCTCCTTATGTTACATGCGTGGTGAATTCTTTTGCATTATTATTTTTATTACTATTATTATTTTCATCAATTTGTCGGGCAAATTGTCATTCTAAATTGAAATTAACCCATATTATCAGTTAATATTGTAGTAATGATAATACTGATATTAAATATATCATCATATCACACACGCACACACAATTTCATGTTTGGTCTTTGAACCATAGATACATATTTCAAATTTAGATTACCTGAAAACTTACTTTATATTCACAGAAAAGTGATTTTTTACAGTCCTCTGAGTTTATATGCCATTTGATATTGACCCATAATTCTATTTCTCCAGTTTTGACTGCTCTTCTAAGTAGATTTTAACTTCTGGGACACCTTGTGGCTCAGTTGGTTGAGCGTCTGACTTCGGCTGGGTTCAGGATCTCACATTTCATGGGTTCGAGCCCCAAATTGGGATCTGTGCTGACAGTGGGGAGCCTGGAGCCTGCTTCAGATTCTGTGTCTCCCTCTCTCTCTGCCCCTCCCTCCATCCCCCCCCTCAAAAATGAATAAACATTTAAGAAAATTTAAATAGATTTTAACTTCTTTATCTTTAATTGGATGCCTAATAGGCATCTTTAACTCATGGCAAAAACAAGAATTAATGTTGCTTTCATCTACAAGTCTACCCCTACCAAGCCTTCCTCATGACCACATGTGAGGATTACTATTCAGTTAATTATTCAAACCAAAACCTAGATGTCATTCTTAATTTCTCTGTGATCCACTAAAAATCTCTCCTATGTTTACTTTCAAAATTAATCTTAAATTGGATGATGCCTTATGCACTTTACCAATGCAATCCTGATTTAAACTGTTTTTTACTTCTTCGTTATTCCCAAACCCACCATTGTGCCTCCTCTAGTCCATTCGCACAGAGAAGCCAGAATGTGTAAACCCTCGGGGCGTATATAGCACTGTAAGTGTTAGAGCCCTGATAAGCTGGGTTTGCAGGACAAGAAGTGGGGAATATTACCTGGAAGGTAAGAAGGGCAGGAAAATGCAGCTTGTTAAAGATGCGGTGCTTTTATATTAGAATAAAATTTTAAATCTCTGCAGTGTCCTATTATGCCTTTCATTATCTTACTCTTATCAAAAACTCATCTCTCTCTTAGAACCATGACTACTCAAAGGCAGAGAACTTTGGCTGTCTTGATTGCAGCTATATGAATGAAACATTCAATGTCTGAGCATGTGTCTTGGCTGACCCAATGATTGAATAACATTGGTGGCCCCACTTACTATCAGTTATTATCTATTTATTATGCATTTAGGTAACTATTCAATCTTTGACTATTTATTGGTAAAATCTTATATATACATATATATATTTATTGGTAAAATCTTATATATATACATATATATGTATATATATAATATGTTTTTTGTTTTTGTTTTTGTTGGTTTTTTACTAGAATAGAGCCTTAAGCAGTGCAGGTTTAAACTGTGCATGTTCACTTATACACAGATTTTTTCAGTGAATACAGATAATACAGTCTTCAATGGTATTTTCTCTTTCTTATAATTTTCTTAGTAACATTTTATTTTCTCCAGTGTATTTATTATACATATACAGTATATAATGCATAAGACTTACAAAAAAGTTGTTAATTGACTGTATATGTTATTGGTAAGGCTTCCAGTCAACAATAGGCTATTAGTAGTTAAGTTTGGGGGCAGTCAAAAGTTATATGTAGATTTCTGACTGTTCAGGGAATCAGTGTCCCTAACCTCTGAATTGTTCAAGGGTCAACTAATCTCAAGGCCATTAAGAGGTAACATAATAAAGTCAGTCTCATTAACTTATAAGTTTTAATTAGGATGTCTGTTTTCTTGTTATTGATTTTTCAGAGTTCTTTGTGTATTATGGATATAGGTTACTTATCAGATATGTCAAAAATATATCACCTTTGTTCAAACTCAACTGATTAGGAGTATTTCTGGGAACTGAATTATGTTCTCTTGTGTTTGTTAATCTATTTCTGGGCTCTCTATTCTATATCTTCTCTCTCACTCCTTCTGTTCCTCTCTCTCTCTCTCTGTCTCTCTCGCAGTACTACTTTGTCTTTTTTAATATATATTTATAGTAAATCTTAAATTCAGGTAGTGTCAGTTCTCCAGCTTTGTTCTTCTTTTTAATATTGTCTGGTTATTCTTTGTTTTGCCTTCAAAACTTCAGAATCGGTTTATCAATATCCAAAGTAACTTTTGCCTGGTATTGCATTGAATTCACACATCAATTTGGGAAGAACGGAATCTTAAAAACAATATTGAGCCTTTCTATCCACGAACATGAATTATCTCTCTACTGAGGTCTTTGAAAAAGTTTCTTTGGGGCATCTGGGTGGCTCAGTTGGCTAATTGTGTGACTCTTGATTTCGGCTCAGGTCATGATCTTAAGGGTCGTGAGATCAAGCCCCACATTGTGCTCTGTGCTGACAGTGTGGAGCCTGCTTGGTATTCTCTCTCTCTCTCTCTCTCTCTGTCTCTGCCCATCTTCTGCTCTCTCTTTCTCTCTCTCAAAATAAATAAACATTAAAAAAAATTTATTTTATCAGAGTTTTGTTGTTTTCCTCAGATAGATCATTCACATATTTTTTAAAATTATACCTAAGATGGTTTATTTTTTTTTATTTTTTTATTTTTTCTGTTTTCTGCTAGCTTGTTTATCTTGTTTTGTGTTGTTTTGTTTGGTGCTAATGAAATGGTGTGTGTTTTCAATTTCAAATTCCAGTGTTTTACTGCTGGGATGTAGGAAAGCAATGCTTTTTGTATGAATCTGGTATTCTGAAAACTTGCTATATTGCTTATTAGTTCTATGATATTTGTTGTTTGCTTTTGACTCTGGGATTTTCTACATAGATAATAATGTGACAAAGACAGTTTTATTTTTTTCTTTTCCAATCCCTATACTGTGTGTTTTTTCTTATTGCATTAGAAAGGAATTCCAATATGATGTTGAATAAGATTAGTAAGAGTAGACATTGTTGCATTGTTTTTCTTAGTAAGAAAGCATCCTTTAACATTTTTTCCTTAGCAGGAAAATGTTTAGTTGCTTACCACTAAGTGTAATGTTAGGTGCAGGATTTTTTTAAATGTTCTTTATCAAATTGTGGAAGTATTGCTGTGTACCTAGCTTGTTGGGAGTTTTTATCATGAGTGAATATTAAGTTTTCTTAAATACTTTTCTGCATTTATGGACATGATTATATGATTTTTCTTCTTTGGTCAGTATGATGGATTACATTAATTAATTTTCAAAAGTTAAATTAGCCTTACACATCTGGAATTAATTCCACTTGGTCACGATGTACAATTATTTTTACATATTTTAGGATTTAATTTGCTGATGTTTTATTGAGGACTTCTTCATATATCTTCATAGGAAGTATAAATCTGTATTTTTTCTTCTTATAGTTGTTTGATTTGGCATTAAGGTAACATTGGCCTCATAGTTAGGAAGTGTTTCCTCTGCTTATATTTTCTGGAAGAGACTGTAGAGGATCAATACCTTTACTTCCTTAAGTATTTGGTAGAACTCACCAGTGAAACATTCTGGGTCTGGTGCTTTCTGTTATGGAAAGTTAACTATTGCTTCAATTCCTTTTGTAGATACAGATCTATTCAGATTATCTGTTTCTCTTTGTGTGAGTTTTGGTAGATTACTCATCTTGAGTAACCTTCCCATTTCATCTAAGCTATCCAATATATGGTCATTGAGTTGTTCGTGATATTTCTTTACTATCCATTTAAAATTCAAGAAATCAGTAGTGATGACTTCTCTTTCATTTCTTATATTAAAAGTTTATGTCATCCTTATTTCCTTTTTGTTTTGTTTTGTTTCTGGGTTAAACTCGCTGGGTATTTAGAAAAAATATTCGTTTTTTTAAAGAACCAACTTTTGGTTTCATTGATTTTATTTTTGGTCTCTTATTTCCAATTATATTGATCTCTGCCCTAGTTTTTGCTCTTTTTTTCTGCTTATCTATATTTATTTTTCTCTTCTTATTTTAGTTTCCCAAGTTAGGAGTTTCTAGTACTGAATTTAGATCTTTTTTTTCTTGTCTAATATTTGCATTTAATGCTATAAATCTTCATTTAACCACTGCTCAGCACATCTCACAAACTTTGGTAAGTTATAAATCCATTAGATTAGAAGTCTACTAAGAACTTGGTACTCTGTTAGTTATTTCTTGCTTCATACCAAATCACTCAAAACTTAGCAGTTTAATGTTTTGTTTTGTTATTTTTTATTTATTTTTTAATTTTTGAGACACAGAGAGACAGAGCATGAGCAGGGGAGGGGCAGAGAGAGAGGGAGACACAGAATCCAAAGCAGGCTCCAGGCTCTGAGCTGTCAGCACAGAGCCCCACGTGGGGCTTGAACTCACGGACTGTGAGATCATGACCTGAGCTGAAGTCGGACACTTAACCGACTGAGCCACCCAGGAACCTCCAAAACTTAGCACTTTAAATAATTAAGTTTAATGATCATGCAGCTTCTTAGGGTTGGGAATCTGAGAGCAGCTCAGTTAGATGACTCTTTTTCAGGATCTCTTAAAATATTTCATTGTAGCTGTCAGTCTAGGATGTAGCCATCTCAAGGCTCAACTGGGCCTGGAGAGTCCTCTTCCAAGTTTACTCATTTGTTTTTTTTTAAACATTTTTTTTTTCAACGTTTATTTATTTTTGGGACAGAGAGAGACAGAGCATGAACGGGGGAGGGGCAGAGAGAGAGGGAGACACAGAATCGGAAACAGGCTCCAGGCTCCGAGCCATCAGCCCAGAGCCTGACGCGGGGCTCGAACTCACGGACCGCGAGATCGTGACCTGGCTGAAGTCGGACGCTTAACCGACTGCGCCACCCAGGCGCCCCACTCATTTGTTTTTTTGATAGGCTTTGGTTCCTTAATGGATGTTGGTCTAAGGCCTCAGTTCCTTGCTATGTGGACATCTCCATAATAATGCTTACAAAATGACAGGCTGTTTTCTTTCTAGCAAGTTATTTAACAGAGTCCATGAGCTGAGAAGATAGCACCCAAGATAGAAATATCAGTCTCTTAGAACTTAATCTCAGAAGTGGTGTATCATTATGTTTGCCATATGTCATCAGTTACAGAGACCAATCCTGGTATAATATAGAAGGATGTGATTCCAATGATGTAGTCTTTCCTGTGGGTTGCCTTGCCGTGCAAGGGCCGAAGGAGTAGAGTAGATTCTGGGGCAGAATCCTACGCAGGCTCAGCAGTGTCAGTGCAGAGTCCAATGTGGGGCTTGATCTCACAAACTGTGAGATCATCACCTGAACCAAAATCAAGAGTGAGATACTTAACTGACTGGGCTACCTAGGTGCCCCTAAAGCTGTTTAAATTTTAATTCCATGAACTTAACATACATTGTTACATTACTTCAGGTGTACTCCCAAGGTATGGTATTAACATGTGGTTGGAAGATAATTAGTTCATGAAGTTGGAACCTGTATGAAAGGCATTTGTGCCCTTATAAAAGAGTCCTTAGAGAGCTCTCTTGCTTTCTTTCTGCCATGTGAGGACACAATAAGAATTCCACCATCTACAACCTGAAAGAGGGTTCTCACCAGAACCTGACCAAAGTAACCCCTTGATCTCAGACTTCTAGCCCCCGGACCATGTTTGTTTGTTATCCATATAGTCTATTTTAAAATATTTTATAAGAATGCAGAAGAGGGGACACCTGACAGCCTGGGGCCTGCTTGGGATTCTGACTCTCTTTCTCTCTGCCTCTCCTCCACTTGTGCTCGCTCACTCTCTCTCTCTCTCTTTCTCTCAAAAAAAATAAATAAACTTAAAAAAATAATGCAGGAGAGGAATCCACTGACCCTCTATAACTAGTGCCAACTATTATTGTGTGAGGTAAAAAGTTGGTTAGGATTCTGAGTAAAAGGCTGTTCAGCATCTGTTGGCAAAAGGGGAATTGAGGCCTTGTCTGTTATGGGTAGAAGACCCATAGTGTATGATGCAGGAGTTTTATTGGGATTACTGGGTGGCAGTATAAATTTAGTTCCCTGCACAGCCCTGTCAAGTAAAAGGTAAACACAGTATAATTAAGTTAGGGGCACATGGTGATGTAACTAGAAAGCATAAAAGTAAAAAATATGGTTTAAAGTGGGAGTTCATGAGTACAAGTTATAATGGTTTTCACATCAGCCATACGTGAATGTATTGCTAGAATAAATGTGATGTCTAAATGGGATATGATGGGAATGGGTTTGTGTGAAAATCTCTCTTATTTTATTTGGGCATTCTTGGTAGCCTTTAGAATTAAAGAAAAGCATTTTTATGCTTATTTTAAAATTATATGAAAAAATTATATGAGATACCTAGAGGTCAAAATTTTTGCCTTAAATTTAAAACGTGTCAAATGCAATTATATTACTATCCACAAGCCCCCTTTTCGGTGGGCTGTGAGAAAATATGGCCTGCAAGAAAGTCTTACGAATCGTACAGCTTAGCTAGAGTCTACAGAGGGTCGAGACATGCACACCTCCAAAAGCATCCGCTATGTTCACTAACAGTATTCGCAATTCAAGCTGAGCAACAAGATAGAGGAGATTGGTATTCTGTGATTGACTGAGCTAACACTTTTGTGTGTGTGTGTGTGTGTGTGTGTGTGTGTGTGTGTGTGTCTTGCAAGAAAATCAAAGTCAGTTTGAATTCATATGTGATGGACTCCAATACTTGTTTACTGTGCAGGGATATGTAAGTTTTCTTGCTCATGTCCACATGCCAGTGTGATGAGGCTTAGCTTCAATTCCATGGAATTATACAGTTATTATGTATTGCTGATATCTCAACCTACTATGAAGCTAAAACTGACTTTCAAATACTAATCGTGCAACCATAAGGGAGTGGCTGTTGACCTACAGGACAGGTCCCAGAATGAATGTTAAAATGATGAAAAATAAGAAGCCAGAGCTATTAGAGAGCCCGTGAACAGGCGAAGGTACGTGGTTGTCTCAGCCAGCTCTGAGATCAAAACAAGGGGCATTAGATTTGAGTGGGCTGCTTGATTTATGGAGACATAACCTGTCACACCTGGAAACTTTAGTAGCAGTCCCCATAACAATGTTGTGAGGGGAAAATGGTGTATTTCTGTGGTGTTGTGGACAATGCAGGCTCTCGGAGAACTTCAAAAAGCTATCACCTGGCCGATTCTTTTGGGATCACAGTACTGTAATGTTCAAATGACACTGGAATTGTCAACAGCATGTACAGACAGGAGCCTTGGGTAAAAGTCCATGACTGCCAACCAGTGGTGACTATAAGGATTTTGCTTTAGCAAATTACCTGAGTTTGCCTCTGGGTATACTCCCTTTTGAGATGCAATTGCTAGCCTATAATTGAACTTCAGTTGAAATCCTTTCTGTTGCAGAAGGACAAAAAGACATGAAAAGCTCATCATGTTATGGGTTATGTTGTAACAGCATTCTAAAAGGAAGAGAAATTCCTCCTTCAAATAGAAATGGCATATTCGATAACACGTGTCAGGGCATCGCTAGAAGTACCTGTCATAGTTGAACAGGATGCTGCTGTGCCTTTGAGCCCTACACTAGATTCCCCCTGATTACTTAGCTGATTCAAAGTGGAATAAACCATTTTCTGTTATTTCCTAGAAAGTGGTAAACAAATGTCATGGTTTCTAGATATTAGCTCAAGGGTGGAAGGCTGAATTTCAAACTGTAAGTCAGAGGTATTGCAACCGTATGGCAGGTGTGCACTGACCGAAGAAGGGAAAGATTTGAGTGGGCAGGACAAACAGTAGGACAGTAGCCATCACTACACTACCAGATGTCAAAAAGGCCAAACCCTGCAAACACCACCCTCCATTGTTTGTACCTGGATGTCCAGAATTGGTCTGGGCAGACTTAAGAAGTACGACATTTAGAGTAATCTACGTTTGTGATGCATCTTGATGCAGCTGGATGAACATTTGCGATAACTCTAACATTGCTCTGTCTTTTGGTTTCCATTTAACAGTCTTTATTTATTACAGATGGGACATTTTTAGGTAATAAGTGGGAACTATTGCCTTCTAAATACACACAAAGGAGTTTGTTCAACAGAGATATGGGCCATGTGTAACTTTAAAACTGATAAATGATCTTTTAAGAAAGATCTACAAGTATTACAGTTATAAGTATCTCCTTCTTTCACACCTTAGTTTAGTGTTACTTGTCCTCATGCTGGCAGATCATGTTCTGTGGATGGAAGGCAATAGTTAAGGCAGTGTATGTGGTCAACTGGAACCAGTACCATTGGTCAAGTAAGTTGGCGCCCTGTGACTCCTTCCGGTTATCCAGCTCTCTGATTGCTGCACCTGCCATCTTCAGCAGTCCCCAGCTTCAGGCTGCATCGAATCTATTTCTGAAGCATATGAACTCTTACAGATAAGTGTCTCCGTAAGTGAAGGCACTGTATAGAAACTTATTTATTTTTTTAATTGGAGTGAAATTCATAAAACATAAAGTTAACTATTTTTTTAATTTTTTTAACGTTTATTTATTTTTGAGACAGAGAGAGACAGAGAGACAGAGAGGGCAGAGAGAGAGGGAGACACAGAATCTGAAACAGGCTCTAGGCTCCGAGCTGTCAGCACAGAGCCCGACGTGGGGCTCGAACCCACGGACCGTGAGATCATGACCTGAGCCGAAGTCGGACGCTCAACCGACCAAGCCACCCAGGCGCCCCATAAAGTTAATGATTTAAAAGTAAACTCTTCAGTGACATTCAATGCATTTATAATGTTGTGCACCCACCACCTCTATTTAGTTGAAAAGCATTTTTAACACCTCACAAGGAAACTCCAAAATATCATTAAGCCAGCATTCCCCAAACCCTCCTGCCATCCTCAGCCCCTGGCAAGCACCAATCTGCTTTCTGTCTCTATTGGTTCACTTCTTCTGGATATTTCTTATAACTGGAATCATGCAATGTGTAACCTTTTGCGTCTGGCTTCTTTTACTTACCGTCATGTTTTTGAGGTTCATTTCCTATCTCATCCTGCATTGCATTTGATGATTGGGAAGAAAACACTGAATTCGTGTCCTCAGGAGTTTGCAATTTGATACCTGGAGACGGTCAAGAATGACAAGTACAACCTATAAAAAATTACATTTATAATATGATAGAAGGTGAGGATTGATAGGTAGGAAAAAATGCAAGAGCAGATAAAAGGTATTTTGAGATTTGGAGTGGTTGGTTGCAGTAGGGATGATTGTAGTAATAGTTAACTGGCCAAGTCAGGACTTAAAGAATGTAGAATTATATCAAAAAAGAGAAAGAGGTGATGCCATTGTTAAAGTAAAGGGTGGTTTGGCGGGCGGGCCTTCCATGCAGAATAATTGAAGTCGAGGAAATGCTCTGGTGTGGAAGTGTGCCTAGTGAAATAGCTAAGAGGCTAGTGTGGCTGTGTTTCAGGGAGCGGGTGACAGTGGTAGACCTCGAGCCTAACAGTGGGGGGATGGCACAGATCATATGCACAGGGGCCATGTGTACCATTGTGAGGGGCCTTGTTTCTTTTTCACTCTGGTTGAAATGAGGACTCGTGGGGGGATTTTGATGTGATCAAACGTAGCTTTTAATTATGTAACTGCTCTATTAAAGATAGACTGGGGTGATGGGGTGGCTGGGTGGCTCAGTTGCTTAAGTGTCCGACTTCAGCTCAGGTCATGATCTCACAGTCCGTGAGTTTGAGCCCCACGTCAGGCTCTGTGTTGACAGCTCAGAGCCTGGAGCCTGCTTCAGGTTCTGTGTCTCTGGCTCTCTCTGCCTCTCCCCTGCTCACGATCTGTCTCTGTCTCAAAAATAAATAAACATTAAAAAATTTAAAAAGATAGATTGGCGTGATATGGTAGATTTAAAAATCTGTATTAGAGATGATGATACTCTGACCTGGAGGTAGCATGTATTTTCAAGGGGAGTTAATACAAGTTTCTGATGAATTTTATGAAATAGGAAAATAATGAAAACTGAGTCTGTCTTTTTTGGGTGGAGCAACTGAGAAATGCAATTTATGAGGAGCATTTGGCTATCCAGTCAGTGGAGATAACATTTGGGATGAGTGCTCTGGTCTTTTGGAAGGCTTGTAGTGGGAAAACTTAGATTTTTCTCTGAACTATGAAAAATGAAAAGCAGGAAACTTAGGTTGGGGATGTGATACTGAGATTGATCGAGCTTATGATACATTAATCAGGATGCACAAGGAAAATGCCTGCTGTGGATGTCCAAGGTCCCAGCACAGGACACAGAGGAGATGTGGGATCTTGTGGATTTCCAGTTCAGTTTTCTTCCTCAGAGAGTTGCATGAGGGGAGAGCTTTGAGGGAATAGGGGAACAAAATCCCAGGCAGGCATAGGCCTCTTTGTCCTGGAACAGGAATTGGTGAATTAATGCCCATGGGAAAAATTCAGCATCTCTTATGTTGTTGTAATAAAGTTTTATTGTAATACAGTCATGGATTTGTTTACACTTTGTCTTGGGCCGTTTGGTGCAGTAATGGCAGAGTTGAATAGGTTTGCAACAGAGACCATATGCTGTGCAAAGCCTAAAATATTTACTATATTGCCTTTTGCAGAAAACTTTTGCTGACTACTGCCTTTGACTATGTTCGAGGGATAAAAAAATAATCAGTTCATCCTCCTGACTAGATGCTGTAGTGTACTTAGTGTGAATGCTTCTATTTTCATATTTTTCTCCTTTATATTTAGACTTATTGTCTCATGAGCCCTTGCTGAACAAATCCAAGATAGAACTGAGGTATATGTCAGAAACCATGGCCAATAAAACATGTACAAATAGTCGTTGTAACCAAGCTCATAAATTGTGAGGCTCTGTTAATAATAAACTAATAATAGTTTGTTGCAAGAAATAATCCTTGCATGGTGAATACATGTCATCCAGGCTCAAGGATGGATTTGACAAGGTTCCCAAACAAAAACTATGTTTTAAATATAGTTAGTACAAATATAAAGTAATACTTTTTGGTGATTTGTTTCACTTCCCTTTATTTCCAGACATGAAGAAGAAATTTAAATATGAGATCTACCTGGTCAGTTCATGTCTGTGATAGCAATGTTTAAACAGATGGAAGAATGATATATTAGAGTCATCTATAACAATTCCTTTATTACTCTTAGCAGCTCAGGCAATATCTCATATAGAAAAATGTGAGCTTCATAAAAAAATATTCCAGACCTCACTCAGAACACAGGTGGGCACCCTGAAAACATATTAAAGTCTCAAATACATCGTGGGAAATGTTAGTCAAAGGCAAAGAAGAATTCTTATTACTGTATTCTAGAATTTTTAATGTCTGTACACAGAAGATATTGGCCACCTGTTTTTCATCTCCGTAGAGAGAAGAGCAGTAGAAGTAGGCTTAACTAATAGCAATAAAGTTAACAGTAAGGAGATTCTACTAACAGCAAGAGAGAAAACATTACAGGGTGTATTAAGAAATCTTCTCTGGAGGATCCTTTAGACATGGAAGGATTCTCGTTTGTCTGGAATGGTGAGCAGGTGGCCCAGGGGAAAGAGAGATGAGTAGATGTATTTTCCTGTCCTTAAAGTTCTGTAGGTGACTTTAAAATTCACAATATATTTTTCAACACTTGCAACATATGGGAGCTAATTCGTATAAGGCATTTCATAAATCACCAATTTTAGTTGAGTATCAAAAGCTACATTCTGCTCTTGTGCAGTGACTGGGAAATTGAAAATATTGTAAAGACACATTAGCAGATGGCTCCAAAAATTAATTTTCTATGTTTTCAATGAAAGAAGTAAAAAAAAATAAAAAAGGGAATCGTTACTGAAGCTAGCTTTCATGTTCGCAATCATGTGAGAAAGTGGGATCAAATGTTTTTAGGTCCCATTTCAAATTTTAAAAATATTTCAAAGTAAGATAAAACATGTAAGTAATTTCCAACATGATATATACATATTTTTGGGAAAATATGAAAGCATTTGATTACCTGTGGAATAGGATTTTATACCTAAATAGACTATTTGGGTGAGCTGTTTAAATAGGGCCCCAACTGGAACAAAATTAAATATGCAGTCAAAGTAGAAGTTAAAGGAAACACTTTCAAAAATAAATGGCATAAATTCAAAATAAGGAGGAAAAGTTTAAAAAAAAAAGGGCAAAGAAATATTTGGGATTATTAACCCTGTTTTTAATGTGTTTCTGTCAGAGAGGTTTTACACTTGAACTGGGTAAACAATTTGGCCTTGAGTAGTAACATCAGATTTTTTGTTTTGGTTCTAACACAGAAAAGACTTATGATTTGTGGAAGATATCTAACTGTTCTGAGCCTCTAATGTTTCAGAGTTTTACTGTACAAGTTTAAGTAGTTAATAAATACAAAGCACTTAGGATAGTTTTGATCATATGGAAAACATTCAGTAAACATGGGCTGTGCAGAGGATGAGTAGAAACCATACTAATAATAGTTGGTGTGGTCATGGTACCAGCAGTAGGTATCGTACTGTATCATTTTATAATATAATAATATTGAGATATGTGGTTTTATTATATGGAATAAGTTACCACTTTTTAAGCTATATAATATACTGAAATGGTACATCAAACATAAAATAGCATATATATAAGGACCGGTAGAACAGCACTCAATGATGAATGAAAATAGGAATCACACATGACTATATGATAGACAATGTTAGCACAAGGACTTTCCAGGATTTGACAACATCTGTTATGACTAATACAATTCCTTTTTTAAAAAAGTGTTTATTTGTTTTTGATAGAGACAAGGAGAGAGTAAGCATGGGCACATGCATGGGGGAGGTTCAGAGAGACAGAGGGGGAGAGAGAGAATCCCAAGAAGCACAGAGCCGGATGGAGGGCTCCAACTCACAAACTGTGAGATCATGACTTGAGCCGAAATCAAGAGTTGGACTCAAACGACGGGGCCATCCACAAATACAAATCTTAAAGAATATCGTTCTAACTATTCTTTCAATTCATCCAAAAAGGCTAAAATAAAATAAAGCAGGGGCTTCTTGGTGGTTCAGTCAGTTAAGCGTCCAATTTTGGCTCAGGTCATGATCTCATGGTTTTTGAGTTCAAGCCCCATATGGGGTTCTGTGCTGACAGCTCAGGGCCTGGAGCCTGTTTCAGATTCTGTGTCTCCCTCTCTCTCTGCCCCTCCCCTGCTTGTGTTCACTCTCTCTCTCTCTCTCTCTCAAAAAAAAAAATAAATAAATAAATAAAATAAATGCTAAAAAAATGAAAGTTAAAAAAAAAGGAAAGAAAACAAAAGATCACTGAAAATAATTTTTTAAAAATTAAGATATTATCCAGAACATATATTGAAAAAAGCATGAACAAATAAAATCTGTACATATTTTGAAAAAGCACATACATGGAAACATCTATATCTAACTAAATAAAACAGGTTTATATAAAAAGATTTATATAAAAAGGTTTTATGTAAGTGAACAGTCCAGCTAATAATAGCCACTTTGTGGGTGATAGAACCAAAATTTGACCCAAGGACTTATAATTTCATAATGGATACGATTAATTTCTCAACTACAATATATAGACTCCTACCTACAAGTCCAGAAGAGAGGTCTTGCATAAATAATTTTCAAATGTTATCAATCCCAGGACAATAGAACGCTGTATTTACAAGAAGATAAAACAAATTATTATATTTATGTTAATTGTAATTGTCTTGCCTTGTACATGCCTTTATTTTATGTTACATTACTCGCTTTTCATAAAGCAGAAAAATTATTTAGATATAAAAGTTGTGTTGATTCTTCACAAAACTGAGGCCCAAACAAAATTGTGTTGCTAGATTACTCGTGAAGAGAGTATGACTTTGGAACACCATCTGTCACCATGACAGGGTTGTCACAGTTGTCTTCAAAATAATGTCATGTAAATTTGCCACAGATAGCTAAATTTGCAATAGCGATAGATACAGAGATTATCGGAGGAATGGTCTTTGTGGCTTCTGGTATCAGACACAGATGCCTGTGTGTCTTAATCCATTTTTAACCCCTGGGAAGTGTTCAGTATACCCTCCACTGTAACACCCACAGCAGCAATTTATTAAGTGTAGAACAAGCAGATTCAACAAATGCTGTGACTTGATTCTAGATTATTTTTGGATTGTTTCTTCCCTTTTTCCCCCTCAAGAATATCTCTGAGTTAATGACTCACCCAGTAGGTCATTATGATTTCAATTTGCAACTATGATTCCACTCGCACTACAGAAATCTACATAACATTTTCCTTACTATATTGTGAGAGTTTCTCCAGATGATTTAAATGTCCACAGCTGAACACTGGGCATTTTTCTACTCTATAGTATCAGACGTTCTACTTTGTTTGTGGTTTAGTGTCTATCCAGTTTTCTTATTCCATCCAATTTCTCAAATCAACTTTCATTTCATTCCAAGCTATTTGAGGATGTTGATAATAATTATGATTTAGTTGACAACAGCCCAGAAGCCTATTTTTAATATTTTATTTAAAAAGTTTTTACTTAAATATGTATGAGCAGAAGGGTACACTACCTATCATGCCCACAGACACCCGCTGTACTCTACGAGCACAATTTCATCAAAAGTTCTATTCAGGCTGGTACTGTGATGAGAGTATTTATTCAAAACAAAACAACTATAATTTCAGGGGCATCTGGGTGGCTCAGTCGGTTAAGCGTCTGACTTCCCCTCAGGTCATGATCTCGAGGTTCGTGAGTTCAAGCCCCACATCGGGGTCTGTGCTGCCAGCTCGGAGCCTGGAGCCTGCTTCGGATTCTTGTCTCCCTCTCTCTGCCCCTCTCCCACTCACATTCTGTCTCTGTTTCTCTCTCAGAAATAAACATTTAAAGATTTTTAAAGAATAAGAATGCGGAAAAAAATTCTCACTTGTATTATGACCTTAAGATAATTTTCTTCTTGAAACTATTCTAGGATCTAAATAGGACTGCCTCATGCATGCAGATTGCATGTTGCCATTTGGAAATCAAAGAGGCAAGCGTCTGTCTGAAATAAGTGTTTGATCTGTACATATTTTTTTTTTTCAACGTTTATTTATTTTTGGGACAGAGAGAGACAGAGCATGAACGGGGGAGGGGCAGAGAGAGAGGGAGACACAGAATCGGAAACAGGCTCCAGGCTCTGAGCCATCAGCCCGGAGCCTGACGCGGGGCTCGAACTCACGGACCGTGAGATCGTGACCTGGCTGAAGTCAGACGCCTAACCGACTGCGCCACCCAGGCGCCCCTGATCTGTACATATTTTGAAACAGCACATAGATGGAAACATCTATATTTAAGCTGGTAAATTGGGAACACAGTGCCGTTAGATTGCCATCAGAGTCATCCACTCATTACAATATAACAATTAAAATAAACAACTTTGTCCCGTGTATCTTACTATATATATGTTGTTGAGTCTATAGATCTGGGTACGTGGGATGTTAAAACCCTCCAGTGACATGCGGATATTTTATCATTCTCTGGATTACTGCCCGACACCTGTGAGCAGCGGGTTGGGACCCTGTCACTGTAAGACACGCAGATGTTGGTGGAAGTCCCTCAGCCCACAAAGCTGTGAAGGCAACAGGAGCTAGATGGATAATGCATCTTGCCCTGCCTGCAGCAAGGCCTCTGGCCATTTTAGACCTGGCACCAATGGGTTTCTGGGGGAGTGACATTCCTATGCCCTTGGGCAAAAACACATCATCCGGTCTGAGGAATGTGAAGTCTGAATGCTTTAAATGCGAAATCTAAGATCTTTTTAAAAAGTAGGGATTCGAATTTTTTCTTCTTCTCCAAACTATTAATATGAAAACTGAGACAACTTTCCTTTAATCTGTATTTCATGTAGCAACATGAAAGCCATTTTAATCTTGGCTTTATTAATTCTCTAGATATAAACATCTGATGCAAAAGTGAACTTTCTAAAGGCTTAATACAGTGTACATTACTCAATTCTTCCTTTTCCTTCACATTGACTCCTACGTATAATAGCCAGGAAAAAAAAAAAAAAAATCAATGAACTACTACATCCCTGGCTTCTCACACTGAGCATCCGCGCCTCAGACTTGCCCTGGACTTGCTGTGATGCAATGGGAATGTATACAGGGGTTTTCCTTAACCTTCACAACACTCATTCATGTATCCGTTCTATCTTGAATACTCCCAGGAAATTTTGCTTATGAAATACAGTTACTCTCTTTTATAGAAAAGGAACTACAAATGAATAAATATAGCTCAACCTCTTAATATGTAATTGGTAAGATATTTTAAAGGAAAATTAAACAAAAGTCATTATTGGTAATTTTCTATTCGTTTGCAGAAGGAATACAAAAGATGCTGAGTATTCAATTCTGGCAGAAATAAGCATTCTCATTTATTATTGGTGGGAGTATAATTTATCAAAACCTTTTTAGAGACAATTTGGGAATAACAATCAAAACTACGAAATGTATTACACTCCAGCAATTGTACCTCAAGAGAGTAATTGCACTAGCTCATGTATATTGTTCATTTAAGCCTTCCTTGTAATAATAAAAAAATTGAAAAACCTTAAATGGTCATGTTTAGGGGATTGGATAAAATAATTTATGCTACTCTCTTGCAATAAACTATTAAGTATATATTAAACACAAAGACATGCTGTCTATATACTCTGCTCAGAGAAATCACCCAGAAAATTACTGAGTATTACTATGTTATAATCATGATTATTATGTATTTTGCACATACACACTTTAGTGCAAAATTATATCCCCAGATATGCACAGCAAATGGAGTGAGTTGGAGGGAGGAAGCTTTCCCTTACAACTTTTTTTATTTTTTTCTGTTTTTGAATTAAAGTAGTAAGTATCAGTGTTCTCATGTTGAAATATGTACATCTTAGGGGCACCTGGGTGGCTCAGTCGGTTAAACCTTGGATTCTTGATTTTGGCTCAGGTCATGATCACACGATCTTGAGACTGAGTCCTGTGTCAGGCTCCTTGCTGGGAAAGGAACCTGCTTAAGATTCTCTCTCTTCCACTCCCTGTGCCCCACCTCTGGGTGCATATGCTACTCTATTTCTCAAATAAATAAAATAAATTAATATATATATATATATATATAATATACAACATACATTATATATATATAATATATATATTTATATATATATTTTAAAACAGTAACAAGGATATGTCAGAGTATAACATTTAGATAATTTGAAGACTCTCAATCTTGAGAAAACTCAAGATGTTAAATATATAGATTTTTAGTTAACCATGACACTGCCCATGTATTTAATTTAAGTATGATTTACTGATAAAAAGAAACATTATGAGCCAGGTTCCAACATGGAAACTTTCTTACATTATCTGTTTCATTCCCCAATCAAGCTGAGGCTCAACTGCTTTAAAAGGAAGGAAGGAAGGAAGGAAGGAAGGAAGGAAAGAAGGAAGGAAGGAAAGAGAGAGAAGGAAGGAAGGAAGGAAGGAAGGAAGGAAAGAAGGAAGGAAAGAGAGAGAAGGAAGGAAGGAAGGAAGGAAGGAAGGAAGGAAGGAAGGAAGGAAGAAAATGAAAACATGGTCACATGATTTAGCTAGATTTGAATCTTGACTTTCTGAAACCAAGGTCAATTTCTTCTTACCACAACTTAATCTTAAATATGTATCTCTAAGAATATGAGGAAGAGAATATTACTTTGTATTTTATTTTTACAATCTTGTGCAAGAGTTAATGGAAATAAGGCAGTAATAGTTGCTGGTGCTTTATAAACATATTCTTATATTATTGTTATCTTTATATGGTCCAGAGAAGTAAGGTCAACTAGGATCTAAGGGCCCATAAAATGGCCAAAATGCAAGTTTGGAATAAAGGTACTATATCTGCTGGAGGTTCTCAAACCCGAGATTTTTTAAAAATAATTTTGAATATGTTTGATTTATGTAGGCACTTACAGCCCATTTATAAGTGAATTGAGTATGTATTAAAACTCAAGTCTGGGAGGATTTTTTTGTCTTGTTTTCCTTTCTATTTATATAAAGGCAATGGGACAGCTTAGGCCACAAACCTTTTTGCCTGTCAGAACTAGGAATTAATTACTATTTTTGTTGCTAATTGTTGCTTTCTGAAATGTAATATGACAATTGTTCATAAACATTTTGGCCAAATGAAATACAAATACATTTCTTAAATTACAGTGTTCTGGTTTAAGCAGTAAGGCTAAGGATTTTATTTGACAGAGTGTTTTTTATGCACATAATAATTTCCTAAAGTTTGTAGATACACCCAAGCATTCCTAAAAGACTTTGCATCTCATTATATTGTGTTAAAAATATTATTTTACTGAGATATATTTCATTTTGTAAACATCTCAAACTTACATGATGACTATCCAAAGATTTAAGGAGTTTTAAGAATCTTGAAGTAATATTTTTCAAGAAACCTATGGTATTCCAATTTTTTCTGATCTGTATATCTTTTGTAAACATAGACATTTCTTTCATTTCACAGGAAGCATTTCTTTCTTGCCTGAAAAATCCTAATGTTTCCCTTTCATTATCTAGTTTCATAATAAAGTCAATCTTAGTATCCTAGTTAACTTTATTTGAAATTTTAGGCCTGTAACATATTTCATCTTATTAAAAAAACTTAGAGCCATCCTGAAAGGATCTTCAGTGTGTTTGTTAAGCACTATATATATATATATATATATATATACATATATATGTGTGTATATATATTATATATATAAATATACATGTATATATATTTAATATATGTATACAGCAATAAGTATAAAAAAGAAGTACTTTGTATTCTACATTATCTGTATTGATGGAAGATAAACCTAGATAATTATAAAAATAAAAAAAAACATTTTGAAGTTTTTCCTCAAGGGAGAAAAACAAAACAAAACAAAAAACAAAACCCTTGCGTGCCCTCACTATGATTTGTGACCCTAAAAGCTGTATTTTCACAGAAGCAGAATCAAAATACTGAATGATGAGAAGGTTTTATTGACAGATTCTATACTAGGCAGACACCGAAAGATTTAGTTCTCTAGAGTTATTTTTTTTTTTTTCTACTGGTATAAATCAATGTCAAATGTGGAAATATTTGTTAAAAGTATTATTCCTTTTGAAGTATGCATTTAATTGATATCACTTAAGATCTTTTCTGCTTCATTTATTGAAATAAAATCAATTCTAAAACTGCATGACCTGCTTAAAAATTAAAAACAAACAACAACAACAACAACAACAACAACAACAACAAAAACACACTATTGAACATTTGCACTGGGAATGCATTGTGCTTAGACCCAAGGGATAAACAAAGTAGTATATGACATTTTCTCAGATATCTAGAAGTTTAAAAGCTAAATGGGAAAGAGTACATTTTAAAAAGGATATTGTGCATTAATGGAGGGAGAGACCTTTGTGAAAATTCTAGTCAGCAGTTGGATATGAGTGTCTGGTGCTCCGGTAATAATCAACACTCTGAAAGGTATTAATGATAAAATGTGGAAACCATGTGGGTGGAAAAACGTTTCTAGGGAAAAAAATATATTCTGAAGAGCAGAATATAGAATATTGGAGCGTACCAATTCTTATACATTAAGTAGTTGGCAAGAAACCTATCACATAGTTGATAAAGGATTATAAACACAAGAAAAAGAGAAATTAAGAACGAAAATAAAAATAAAGAGAGAAGAGAGTGTCTTAATAGCCATGCAAAAAGAAGTAGTCAACAATGTCAAATTCTGAGGAAAGATCAGGTAAAATTAATAAGAACAGGTCAGTTATAAATATTCCTATAGGCTCTCAGCTATAAAATTATCCCACTGTTATTTTGGGTAACTTTACCATAAAAGGAAAAAAAATTGGGGGGTGGGGAAGATATAGAAGAATTTGAAATAAAAGCAGTAACTTTTACAAATGGTATAAATATGTGACAATTTAAATCATTAAGAAATGGCATGATTTTAAAATATGGAAGCAAGAAGTTCATTATATCCACTTAATAAGGATCGAAGAAATATCAAACTATATCCATATCTGAAGAAACACACTCATTACATATGACTCAGTTGATCTAGCAGATATTTTCTTGTAGGAGATATTTCTGATTTTGAAGATTTCAGCCTAGTTTTTCCTTGTAAACATTGATTGCTGCACAGAATGTGGAAGACAGAACATAAAACTGACACACCCACATACAGCAGGTACTGCACAAAGCTGGCACCTAAAAGAGCTAAAATAAATGACAAGAGTAAATGAAAAAATACTGGGAACAACAAGGGAAATTCTCTGTCTTGAATTTGGCGCTGGATGGAGGAGAATATATTTACCCTGAGAATTTGTAACCATAAGTTAGTCCTCATGAAATTTTTGTTGCAAATTCATATGACTAGCATGGCCCATTAAACCTCAGTAAAACATTCAGTATCATATTTTTCCAGGTTGGGAATATTCCTGTGGAGAAGTGCAATTGTACTCTTTTCCTCAAAGATATAATTAGGGAAAGACGATACCATGATTATGAAAAAAACAAACTCAGAAAATAAAATCTGCTTCAAATTTTTTTTTAAACACTGAAAAATCTAAGAAGGAAATTATAAAAGTATAAATAAAGATGTACTATATATGGAGAAAAATGCAGGTTCTAGAAATGACGTATATCCCAGTGGCATTGAGAATACAGTGACACTTTAAACTGCAGTTTAGATAGTATGGAAAATAAAATTTGTGGACTGGAAAATGAATCCAAACAAATTATCTGTGTAGATTTAGAGTTGGCAAACATTTTCTGTAGTCAGATGGTACATATTTCAAGATTTGTGGACCAGATACTATTCTCTTCCTTTTCTCCTTCGCCTCCTACATACCCTTCCCTTTCCTTCCCTTTCCTTTCCATTCCCTCTTTCTTTTCTTCCCTCTCTTTTCTCTCTCTTTCTTTCTCCCTCCCTTCCTTTTATTCCCCTCTCTTTCTACTTCTCCTCCTCCTCTTCCTCCTTCTTCTTCCCCTGTAGAAAACAATGTCTTATGTAGTGAGTCACATAAAACAGGATATAGTTTACTGCTTTTTTATATTGATCTAAAAAGATGAAAAGAAGAATGTAGGAAGGCCAAGTAATATACTATGAAAAATAAGTTGCAGGATGCATGTAGTTTCACAGTTCCACAAAAAATAATAGTGGCAATAAGATAAAATCATTATTTGAAAAATAGAGCTGAAATTATTCCAGAATTGATATTAGACATGAATCCTCAGACTAAGTATATAAAACATAACCCACACAAAACAAAATACAACTAAATTTAGAGCTAGCTAGATCATAATGAACCTAGAGAATATAAAAGACATAGGATGTGGAAAAAAAAAATAAAGTACAGAAAAGGACCCTTCATCTGCAAAGACTGGCAATTACTATCAACTAATTTAAAAAAGAAACAATAGAAATATAAAAGCCAGATATCGTAAAAGAGAGCTTTAATGTATGCCAGGAAAACATCTTTCACATCAGATTTCTGTGACCATTAAAAAATGCAGTAAAGAATGTGAGATAAGATAGTTTTAGGGCAAAACAGGCAAGGTTTATGAATAAAGGAAGTCCTGAAGGCTATAACTCTGGAAGGAAACTCTCCTTAGATGGAAGGTTTGAGAAGTGAAATGGAATGGGGAGCAGACATAAAGTAGTAAGTCTGTGGATAAATCCAAATAGATATTGACATTTAAAAACAGTAACATGTCCACCAATAGAAAACAATGTCTAATGTATGGGGAACATGGCTAAAAAATACTACAAAGGAAAATACATAATTATGTAAGCTGATGAGTATTTTAAAAATATTCTCTTGTATTGTTTGACATTTATCATAGAATGGTTTGAAATTAAAAATTTTAACAATATAGATGAATTTGGTTTTATGTACAAGTCAAATATATTTTTACACACCAACAAATTGAAAACATTTAAAAATTTCTTAATATTTATTGATTTTGAGACAGAGCACAAGCAGGGGAGGGGCAGAGAGAGAGAGAGGGCAACACAGAATCCGAAGCAGGCTCCAAGCTCTGAGCTGTCAGCACAGAGCCTGACACAGAGTTCAAACCCATGAACCATGAGATCATGACCTGAGCTGAAGTTGGACACTTAACCAACTGAGCCACCCAGGTACCCCTGAAAACACTTAATACAAAAATTACTTTTATATTATAAAGTAAAAAATATGCAACATAATGTACAAGCCAGTTTTATGAAACAGATGATAATATAATATATATAGATATCTCAATACTTAAATAATGGATATATGATAAAATTAATGGATATATAATGCATTTTTAAATCTGTAAATTCCATTAAAGTTGACCTACAGAGTCAATGTAATTCCAAATAAAATCCCCACAGGTTTACCTTTTAAGACCTGGATATATGTTTTCAAATTTTTTAATGGAAGAACAAAGGTGCAAAAACAAAACACTTTGTTGATGAAGAATGATATGGAGGAAGTTCTCTGTAACAGATATCAAGATAATATTTAAATGTAAAATATTGAAGCATGTTTATAAATAACATAGATACACAAATTGACTAATTAAATAATTTAATAAATTCCTTTTTATATACTTTTAATATGTTTTATGTATATAAAATACATATATCATATATTATACGTAATATATATCTATACATATTATAATTATTATATAATGTATATAATATATATTTATATAATATATAATATATATTTATACATATAAAACTTTATTATATACTTAAATAAATACTTTAATAAATTAAAAAAGGAATTTAAACTCTGGAAATAAGTCTACACATACATGGTTCATCACATATTATAGGGCATAAATGGCATTGCATGTGGACAAGAAAAGGATGGATTATTAACTGAACGTTTCTGGGAAAATTTGTCATCTATGAGGAAAGAAAGTGAAAATGTATCATTCCTTCCCTCATCACATGACAGCGTATCAATAAATGTTGTGTGAGACACTTACACGTAAACATCCAATGTCAAACCTTTTTGGAGGAAAAAAAAAAAAGGAGATATTAAACAAGAATATTAAACAAGATGTAAATAAGTGACACAATTTATAAATATCACATCAAATATTAGAATTCTGATTATAAAAAGGTTCTATAAATTGAAAGGACATAATGCCAAATAGGAGAATAATGGCACCATTATAATTCCAAAATTATTAGGAATTGATATTACATATTACAAACTTTAAGCCAATAGTAATTAGTTTTAAAAAGTTAAGCATATACAGATATTTCAGGAAATGAAAAAATAATGAGGATATCCTATGGTGAGGAAACCTACAGAAAGTTTTTTCATCCACATTAATAAATAAATAGAAAATAAAAAGATACAATCGTGTAGCCACTGGATTTACATAAGTTTAACAGTATCGATCACGGGAAAACACGTAAATAACTCATACTTATTTACACTTTACAAGATGATCTGGCATTACCTGGTACATTGGGAAATTCTTACCTATCCTATGTTTTAAGGCCACCCTGAAGATAGAAGCTGGATCTATTCCAAAATTTGGTTTGGTTCAAATGTTGAGACAGATGATGTCACAGACAGAGGATACATAAGGTTTTGTTTCTCATTAAATGAGGAGTTTTGGAGAGCAAGACAGCCTTTCCATGCTGGTCTGACAGTGACCAAGGGAGCAAGGAGAGAGCCTGACTTGGGATTTGGGGAAGGTTTGGGGGTGGAGCCAGGGGGAGGGTTTGGAAGTCCCACCAGCGCCAAAGGCGGAAACATCTGAGCTTCATTATCAGCTTTTCCAGATGTGGAGCAAGAGGGGAAAAGGGAGGGAGACTCTTAAAAGCTGTCAGCAGATCAACAGCAAAAATGGAGTCAGACTCCATGTTACACTACTTTCGAGTCATTTCCCTCCCCAGTTTGTCCCCCAGAGAAATTCGCGCACACATACCCCTGCATGGATGTAAGCATTTTAACAGTAATAATACTGTTGCTTATGTATGTGCTGGAAATTAGAAGGTACAGTAATAGTATATGGGGCTCCTGGGTGGCTCAGTAGGTTGCGAGTCTGGCTCTTGATTTTGGCTCAGATCATCATTTCACAGTTGTGGGATCGAGCCCTATGTTGGGCTCCTCACTGAATGTAGCACCTGCTTGTGATTCTCTCTCTCCCTCTCCTTCTGCCTCTTCTCTGCTTGTGCTCTCTTTGTCTTTTTCTCTCTCAAAAAATAAATGAGTAAACATTAAAAAAAAAAAAGATACAAGAAAAGTACAAACAAGTAAATAGTATAACCATAAAATAGAACAATTTCCACACAGTAATAATAGACGCAGTTATAATTCACTCCCAAGATATAATATTAAGTGATTAAAAATCTCAAGTCTCATCTATGTAAGTTTCAAATCTGGTAGATATAAAATGCTCATATGCACATACAGTTTGGGGGAAATATATTTAGGTGTTAAGATATAAAGAAAATCAAGGTCAGCACTGTAGTTAATTCTGATGGTGGGAGAGAAGGTTATAAAATAAGAGAAGGTTAAAAGGAGCTTGTCTGAAGTCTTGCTATGCAAAGAGTGATCCTTCAATCTGCAACATCAGCTTCCCTCTGTAGAGTCACTGGGAGCGTTTCAGGCTCTACCCCAGACTACTGCTCAGGATCTGCATTTGAAAGATCTCCCTGTACTCCCTGAAGTCTGAAAAGCAATAGCATTAAGGTACTAATTTAGTTATTTTTCTTAACCTGGACATTGCCTGTGTTAATGTTCATTTTATGATTATTTTAAAGTGTTTGTGTGCCTTTTTTTCCTTTGCAAATCACATACCTGTTAGTTTCCAATTTTCAGGTTTATAAATAGACACTGGGCTTCATAATTCCCTTACATCTATCAAGGCACATGTGGGACTGTTTCCACATTGTGGAAAAATTCCATCGTTTCAAAATTATTTTAATTTCTAGTACTGAAGTTTTATATACTGAAGATTTTACTGGAATATATTCCTTTTAGCACTGGTGTTATTGTATGTATGCAGTTTTTTACAAATGATTAAATCATATTTGTGCACCTAATGTTTTCCTACTCAAGCATTTCTAGCTTCTTTTATGTTATGATTTTCTCACTTTTCATTAAAATATAATGTATGGATTACAATAACCTAAAAATCACCTAAGATTAGAAGATTTAATAAACCAATCATTTTGGTATCACTGCTACCATGATAGACACTTAGACAATTTCATTATTCATAGTAGACTTCTAAATACAGTGTTCAAATCCATTAAAATATAATCCCAACTTCCATTTCCAGCTTTATCTCCTGTCCCTAGAGAAAAGTACACCATGTTCTGATTAAAACATTAAAATGCCTGTACCTCTCCTGAGTCCCTCGCCTCTGCCCCTGGATAATTTTTCTTAGCCATTCTCTCACCGTGTAATAATGCATCACCCTAGCTCTATCTTGCATTCTCTACCCAAGACCCACTCCCCCACACCAGCCTCTCTGGATGCTTCCATTCAAAAATAAATTACCTTCCTATGTGCTTTTACCAGTAGTGTGATTGTATCTCTTTCAGCATTTACAAATCATGTCTTAACATTATTGAATGTGTATTATTCCCCCTCATAAAATTCTTGAGAAAAGGGACCACATTTGACTCATTTTTATAACCTCGTTATACCTACTGTGCCTTGTAAATTTTTTAATACATTCCAGCATACATTTTTACTGATGAAACACCACAAATTCTTTATCTAATATATAATCAGAGACAGTAAGAAATGGATAGTTCTGTTTGGCATAGGACATTTGTTTTCTTGGCCTTCTAATTTTATGATTTGGATCTTACATAAAAACAAACAAAGTCATCACTTCACTTAGTGTAGCACCGTGTTTACATAGAAGAAAGCTCATTTGCTTCTGTCCTTGATCCTCACTGTTTCCTACGACTGCCTGTCAATAGATAAAGGCCATAATTGAGAGAAAGCGTGGTCTCTAGTCTTAAATGATTGTGTCCATTTTAAACCTAAGAACATAAATAGTATTTATAATATTTCCATTTGCATGATTAAAGGATCAAAATGCATCTTGCATTCTCATAGTTCAGTCATCCCTCTGCTAATGACGAGAGCCATAAAATTTCTATTGTCTGTTGGCTGGCTTCAAGGTGGGTTCATTTAATGGAGTTTACAGCAAGAAATTGGAAGACTGGAGGTGGGAAGAGATTAGCTTTATCTTTCCTGCATCCCCTGTCTTCAGGACTTTGGCTCTGTGGTAGCGTAACACCAAGACTGAGGTCCCGCTCAGTGGCCCCTTTTTCTCCGTGCACGTTATTTCCTTAAGTACCATTTTACCACTCGAGCTGGCAACAGCTTCCTGTTGTTACTAGTTTCTCTGTGTCATACAAGCCCTCTTATTCCCTTAAGTCTGCTCACACATATGAATTCAAGAGTGTCCATATATCATTTTTATGTATTTCTAAGTATTATCATCTATTTAAGATTGATTAACAAGAAAGACCTCATATCATCTGAGACTCGGTTGACTTTAAATTATATGTCTGATGGCTCAGAGACATTATCCACATGGAACCAGAATTCATAAGTTGCTATATTAATGCTGCTAAATATTTTTAAACTTGGTAAAATTGAAAAGATTATTTAGGTAAACCCTGTGTCTGGCTGATTATTACAATGGAAGACACTGATATTAAGATGTTCTTATTGAGAAATGCTATTTTAAAAATGACAACATTTTACTTTTCAAATGTAGCCTACAGTCATTATGATAAAATGGAAAAACAAAAAACAAAAAAGTGTCAACATAGAATTCTTTCTTAGTGAAAAAAAAAAAAAAAAACAAAACCTTAAGGACAAATATCAGCCTTGGTCCTGTCTTCCTCCCAGGGTTGTATTATTTTCTCTTTGATTTAGTCCTTGAGGTTCATTTGTATTTTGTCACACAATTATGGGTTTAAAAAGTGTGTTCTTTTTTGTTTGTTTTTGTTTCATTTTATCTATCATTTCATAATTTCAATTGGGAAAGTGTTAAAATGTATGCTAGCTGCCATGCTTCTAGAAATAGAAAGTGACTGTTTTTCACTTTTGTATGTCCCAGGGAGAGCACATAATGAACACTCTATAGATTTGCTATATGAATGCCTGCCCAGGAACCTTTATATGACTAATATCATAATGCATAAGCAATTCTTAAAATTCTCTTAGTGAAGCTACATCTTTGCCTATGTGTGATGCCCCAAACGCTATAAGAAAATAATAAGACTTCTGAGCCTTTGTCCATTCTCATCAGAGTAAGAATTGCGTAACACAAAAAAATCTAAACAATTCTTATAGCTATCATCATGAGAGAAGGGAAGAAAATATTTTTTATGGTTTTCTCAAGCTGATATCTATTAGGAGCTTCCCACTACGCAAGAAAAGAAGTCGGATTTCTACAGTTCACTTTAGACATGCTTCACAGAGACAAGGGTTGGGGGGGAGGTGCAGAATAATATCTATAACTGCTTACCCCGAAGCAGAGTATCTAGACTTGGCCTCTCATAGCAGCTCCTCAGTTATGGACAGAAGCACAAAACAGTGAATTATGTCATATTGGGATCTTTCTCTCTCACCTGAAGTAAAAAAGAGAGTGCCTGGTTAACTTTTGAAGATTTCTGATGCAAATTCACAGCATGCTTTTTGTATTTTGAATAACTGAGATGTTTCTGAGTTGATTATAAGTCACTGGTATATGAATATTATGCTTATTATTGTGAAAAACTTATTGTCTGTTTTAAAATTTTTATATTTCGACTGAGTTCATAAAATAATTGTATTCAGAATATTTGGTAAAGGCAAAAAAGGAAAAGTATGTCTTTGCCACCCATGATAACTTTTGAAAAGTTAAATAAAATAAAGCTTTTGGCCTGAGGCAAAGTAATGGCAAATTTCCAGATGAAAGGTGGAATATTCTTCATCCTGAGAACATGGAAATAGAGATATAAAAGAAGATCATTTTGCAGCTGTAACCATAGCTGTCACTGCACGTGACAGATATAATGAGTGTGGTTCCCCCGGGTTCCAGGGAAAATGAAACAGGAACCTCAGGAGATCTTATCATTTACAAGAAACTTAGAAGGCTGACAGGTATTTTTATTGGACGTGTGTAATTGTATTGCCCCATTATGATTTTCCATTCAGCATTGTTATCATTAATAATGCCATTTATTGTAAACAATGCTTCAGAGCAGTGTATCCATTAGTAATATAATGAGAACTACACATATGAGCCCTGTGTATCGTTTAAAATTTTCTAGTGGCCACGCTAAAAATAATTATAAATAAAAATGAAAGTTAATTTGACTAATCTCTATATATAATTTAATTTCCCATACAATATGAATTATTTGGCTAGTATCAGTACAGATTTTTTTTTTGCCATTTTTGGGGGGAAACTTAAGAAAACAAAATCCTGAATACTAAAATCAGGTGAAAAGTAAGCCGACTTTAAGAAGATAAAAAATAATGCCTATTAAGTCACACTCATCATTGTTTCAGTATCTGTGGAAATATTAATATGTAAATTAGAGAAATTAATGAGCATACACCTAGAAGAAGGAGGAAATATCTTTGTGAAGCCGCCCATTTAATTATCTTCAGTAATTTGGTTATTTCCACAGAAAATTATATTGTATATTCAAATATCCACCCTAATCAAAATGAATTTATGTAACCTGAAGAGTTCATGTTCTCAGAAAGAAGTTGTGTTTCAAGTATTTTAGGATAGATTGATTAGGGAACTCAGT